>NC_092286.1:8304543-8314543 GCF_036320965.1 Panulirus ornatus
GGAAACAGCAGGGGCTAAGGAGCAGGAAACAGCAGGCTAAGGAGAAAGGAAACAGCAGGGCTAAGGAGCAGGAAACAGCAGGCTAAGGAGCAGGAAACAGCAGGGCTAGGGAGCAGGAAACAGAGGGCGGGGGAGCAGGAAACAGAGGCTAAGTAGCGGGGACAACAGAGGGAAGCAGGGACCAGTGGGGGAAAAGGCCAGGAAAGAGGGAAAAGCAAGCTAGAAAGCATAGAAACAAAAAGGCTAGGTAGAAAGGGAAAAAAAGCAAGAGCTAAAAGGGAAAAGCAGTTAGAAGCAGAAAAAGGTGCTAGGGTAGCAGGGAAAAGCAGAGTTAGAAAGCAGTAGAAAATAGTAACGCTAGGTAGCGGGGAAAAAAAGCAGAGCTAGGAAGCAGCAAAAAAAACAATAAGACTAGGTAGCAGGAGAAAAGCAGGCCCAGCCCAGCAGGAAACAATAGGGCCAGGCATCCAAACGTCTTCAGGGCAAAGAACTGATTATTCTAATTCTGAAACGCAACGCATACACAGTGGCAAGCGGGCTGCAGGGCTAGCTCTCTCTCTCTCTCATCTCTCTCTCTCTCTCCCCTCTTCTCTTTCTCTCCTCTCTCTCTCTCCCTCCCCACTCAACATCCGCTGGAGGCATTCATCATCATCAATTATTTTCTAAGGCAAAACCGGGTTTTTTTTGTTTTTGTTTTCTTTCCTTTTTCCCCCCACCTCACCCGTCCTCTGGACACTGGCAAATTATTATGCGAAGATCGTAATAGACTGTAATTAAAAGAACTTTAGCATTATTTCGAGATAACGATAATGAAAGATATTAAAGGAACCATGATTATATATCCACGGTATGCCAGGGACACCTATATTTACGTTTAACTCTTTTTTAACTACTTACAATATATGATATAAAAATGTTTATAACGAAACCTTTAATATACTTCACATCTACTTATAGTGAAAACCTTTATTATTAAAACATCTGCTTGTAAAAGAACCTTTATATATTACACATCTGCTTATAATGAAATCTATATATTATTTCATCTGCTTAAATGAAACCTTTATAATTACAATCTGTTATAATGAACCTTTATATATTACATCTGTTTATAATGGAACCTTTATATATTACATATCTGTTTATAATGGAACCTTTATAATCACACATCTGTTTATAATGGAACCTTTATATATTACATATCTGTTTATAATGGAACCTTTATAATTACATATCTGTTTATAATGGAACCTTTATATATTACACATCTGTTTATGATTAAATGTTTTGATAGTAAATTCATTATCAAAGTACGATAATTAAGCTTCTCTTAATCCTTTGAATTGGCTCAAAACTTATATTCTTTTGATTTTTAAAAGCCTGTTTTTCCTGCATTCCTCCCGAAGTTTTGAAAAAAATATTAAAAAAAAATTCAAATTCCTTACAGTGTTGTAGATTTTGGTTAATGTACTGGAAATATTCCCCTGGAATGTAGAGCTGATTTCAAGTAAAAAACTTTAAAAATGTAAACCTTTTTTAAAGTAAACCCCTGTATATGAAACTTTTTAGATTAAAAACCTTGAAGAAAAAAACCTTTGAAAAATAACCCTGAAAAATAAAATCTCTTTTAAAGAAAAACCCTGAAATGAAAACAATTTTAAAAGAAAACCCCATAAATGAAAAAACCTTTTGAAGTAAACCCTGAAATGTAAACCAATTTTAAAGTAATCCCTGGAAAATTAAACAAATTTTAAAGCAAACCCATAAATGTAACCTTTTTAAGTAAACCATGAAATGAAACAATTTTAAAAAAAAACCCCGAAATGAAAAAACCTCACTGCTTTATCTCCCTTCCTCATTCACCATTCGTTAGGGGAGCGATTACCCCCACCCGGCAATTTTTCCTTTAAAATTAGCCTATCTTTAATGCCATATTTTACACAATGAACTTTTCGCTCAAATATCAGGAAACGACACACAAAAAAAAAACAACAAAAAAAAAGGGTTGTTTATCTAAAAGAATAACAAAAATCCAAAAGAAAACGCCGAAAAAAAAAAAAAAACGGAGAAGGAAATCCAGAATTCTACACAACACACACCACCCCCCCAAAAACCACACACACACACACACCCAAAAACCCAAAAACCCAAAAAAAATTCAAAGAGACGGGGAAGGAAATATTTGCAATAGGGTAAAAAAACCCTTTTTAAAAACCCCTCACCTGCCCTCCCCACAAAACCCCCCCTTTTTCTAAAAATACAAACCCCCCTCCCTTTTTTTTTTTTAATAACACAAAACGTCCATTCCCAACGAAGGGGGGGAAAAGGGGGACCTCTGCGATCGTAAAAGGGGGGGAAAAAAAAAAAAGAAAAAACGACTTTGGGTTGAAAAAAAAAAAGCTATCGTTATTGCTGTCAATGTAAAACGATTCCCTTTAAGGTAAATCGTGGCCTAGTTTTTTGTTGAGGTTGTATTGTATATTCCTCTTCTCTTTCTCTTCTCTCCTCCTCTCTCTCCTCTCCTCTCTCTCTCTCCCATGTGGGCCCCCAAAACTCTCCCTTTATGTTTGGATTTTTTTTTTAAAATATATATTATATATATATATAAATATATTTTATTATAAAATATATATATATAAGACGCCTTTGGAAAAAACAATGGCGTCTTGCTACTCTCTTCGGGGTGTATCTTGAACTGACGATGTGATCATTACCGAAAGTGCGCTTGGGAATTTATCATGTTTTCTTTTTTTTCCTCTGGAGAAAAACTGGAGGGAGTGAAGTGTTTTAGTATCTGGGAGTGGATCGGCAGCGGATGGAACCATGGAACGGAAGGGATCATAAGGGGGGGGGGGGGGGGGGCGAAAATTCTGGGGCCTTGAAGAATGTGTGGAAGTCGAAAAACATTATCTCGGAAAGCAAAAATGGGTATTTTTTTGAAGGAAATAGTGGTTCCAAAATGTTGTTGGTTGCGAGACGTGGCTATGGATAGAGTTGTGCGCAGGAGGATGGATGTGCTGGGAAATGAGATTTTTTGAGGCAAAAAATTGGGTGAGGTGGTTTGATCGAGTAATAACGAAAAGGGTAAGAGGATGGTGGGAAAAAAAAAAAGAGCGTGGTTGAGAGAGCAGAAGAGGGTTTTTTTTGAAATTTTTTTCGGGCCATGGGAGAAAAGAGTGAGGGAAAAAAATTGACCCAAAAGAATATATGTGTCGGGGGGGTGGAGGGAACGAGGAGAAGAGGGAACCAAAAAATTGGGGGGTGGAAAGATGGGGTGAAAAAAAAAATTTTGTGTGATCGGGGCCTGAAACATGGGAGGGTGAAAAGGAGGGCAAGGAATAGGTAAAAATTTGGGGCGATGTGGATACCGGGGTTGACGTGCTGTCAGTGGATTGAAACAAGGCATGTGAAGGGGTCTGGGGTAACCATGGAAAGGTTTTTGTAGGTTGTATATTTTGGTGTGTGGACGTATGTATAACATTGTATGGGGGGGGGTTGGGCCTTTTTTTTCGTTTTTTCCTTGCCTACCTCGGGAAAAAAGGGGGGGCCCCGGGGAAAGCAAAAAAAAAAAAAAAAAAAAAAATATATATTTATTTTTATATTTATTTATTTATATATAATTAAAATATATATTTAATATTTTTTTATATATATAAAAAAAAAGCCTTGGTAAACAATGGCGTCTTAAACTCCTCTTTCTTTGTGTTTCTCTGAAAAAGACGATGTGATCATTTTCACGAAAGTGCGCTTGGGAATTCATCGTGTTTTATTTTCCTCGTGGTTTTACGCAAATTTTATATATATATTTTAATATATTATATATATATATATATTTATTATTTTTATGCAAAAAATTCCCCTTAAAAAGAATAGATTTATTTAAAAAATCTTTTTTCAATGTTGGAAGTGAAGGTAAAATAAAAAAAAATTTGGGGGGGGAATATACCCCCGTGGTTTTTACGTCAAATCTTTTTAAAATAAAACTACCAAACTTGTAAAATAAAATTCAGTCGGCACCGCTCCCCTTTGAGAAGCTTTCAAAAAAAGGAAAAAATTTAAAGGGGGGGGAAAAAAAAAAATAGATCTGAAGTTGCTCAAAGATTGGAAACGCCGCCCGAGTTCAGCTTTTCCTTTTTTTTTTTTTTCCTTTTTTGGATGGGTTCGAACCCTTCTTCGATACAGCTTGGCGCCGGGTCGTGGAATGCAAACCCCGGGTGGGGGGGGGCCCCCCCCCCAGCCATATTGAGAGAAAAAAATATTGCTTGGAGAGAGAGAGAGAGAGAGAGAGAGAGAGAGAAAGAGAAAGAAAGAGAGAAAGAGAAAGAAGGACAGAGAGAGAGAGAGAGAGAGAGAGAGAGAGAGAGAGAGAGAGAAATAGAAAGAGAGAGAGAGAGAGAGAGAGAGAGAGAGAGAGATTCGCACGCTAGAATGAGAGAGAGTGAGAGAGAGAGAGAGGAGAGAGGAGAGAGAGGAGAGAGAGGAGATGAGAGAGAGGAAGAGAGAGAAATCAAATAATACCCTCCAACAGCAAGGATTCGAACCCAGGACTTTTTCGCGTAGTGGACGGGAACTCTGAGGAAATGACCAATCGATTTGTCAGTCAGCAGTTCAGGCCATGACAAGACCCTGAGGTCAACTAGCGCTAACTGGTCGCCTCGTAGGGTCGTTGCGTCGTGCTCGAGGGTCGTCGCACACCTCGTCCTCAAAGGTCGTCCCGTCGTGCTGCAAGGGGGGTCGTCCCACCGTGGTCCAGCCAGGGTCGTTCCCCAAAATAATGCCAACCAAGTCGCGAAAGACGAACCCTTCCTTTAAGTGACACTTGAACATGTTCGTCCTCCCTCAAGTGACACTTGAACATGTTCGTCTTCCCTCTAGTGACACTTGAACAAGCTCGTCTTCCCTCAAGTGACACTCGAACATGTTCGTCCTCCCTCAAGTGACACTTGAACAGGTTCACTTCCCTCAAGTGACACTTGAACATGTTTGTCCTCCCTCAAGTGACACTTGAACATGTTCGTCCTCCCTCAAGTGACACTTGAACAGGTTCGTCTTCCCTCAAGTGACACTTGGACATGTTGTTACATCAGTTAAGCCACCACACACACACACACACACACACCACCACACAACCACTGAGAATTATAAGCGTCCCACAGAACAAGAGAAACGGGCGGTCTTGCTTTCCCCATGAACACAAGAGGGGAAATGAGGGGTTGATATGCAAATGTGACCTCTTAGGTTTGCAAATTCGTTCATTTCCTTAATTCATCCCCGGTAGATGCAAGTGTGGGGGGGGGGGCGGTATTAAAGGGATGAGAAAGATGCTGTTTACATGTATACTTGAGAAAGATGCTGTTTACATGTATACTTCAGTCAAAGGTCTGTCTCTGGTCCTCCTACTTGACCCGGTGTGTAACGGGACACCAGTCATGGCTAGAGGGACTGACTTAAATGGCCTGTGTGTTCGTCTTGCTGAGGTGTGAGTGTGAGGAGGTCGAAGTTAACAGCGCAGGAGTAAGGCACACACACACACACACACACACACACACACACACACACACACACACACACGCCACTGTAGATCAACGATAAACTTAATCAAAATTAATCGAAAATGACTAATAGTGGGGTTTCTTTTTGCAACAGCAGTTCCACAGGGTAATCACACACAGCCTCTTCCAAGTAGCAGGAAACAACAGGGTTAGGGAGCAGGAAACAGCAAGCCTACGTAGCAGGAAACAGTAGGGCTACGTAGCAGGAAACAGCAGAGCCAGGTAGCAGGAAACAGCAGGGCTAAGGAGCAGGAAACAGCAGGGCTAAGGAGCAGGAAACAGCAGGGCTAAGGAGCAGGAAACAGCAGGGCTAAGGAGCAGGAAACAGCAGGGCTAGGGAGCAGGAAACAGCAGGGCTAGGGAGCAGGAAACAGTAGGGCTACGTAGCAGGAAACAGCAGGGCTAAGTAGCAGGGACCAACAGTACGAGGAAGCAGGGACCAGTAAGTAAAGGCTAGGTAGCAGGGAAAAGCAGAGCTAGAAAGCAGTAGACAACAATAAGGCTAGGTAGCAGGGAAAAGCAGAGCTAGGGAGCAGTAGAAAGCAGTAAGGCTATGTAGCAGGGAAAAGCAGAGTTAGAAAGCAGTAGAAAATAGTAACGCTAGGTAGCAGGGAAAAGCAGAGCTAGGAAGCAGCAAAAAAACAATAAGACTAGGTAGCAGGAGAAAAGCAGGCCCAGTCAGCAGGAAACAATAGGGCCAGGCATCCCAAACGTCTTCAGGGCAAAGAACTGATTATTCTAATTCTGAAACGCAACGCATACACAGTGGCAAGCGGGCTGCAGGGCTAGCTCTCTCTCTCTCTCTCTCTCTCTCTCTCTCTCTCTCTCTCTCTCTCTCTCTCTCTCTCTCTCTCTCTCACTCAACATCCGCTGGAGGCATCATCATCATCAATTATTTTCTAAGCAAACCGGGTTTTTTTTGTTTGTTTTTTCTTTCCTTTTTCCCCCCCACCTCACCCGTCCTCTGGACACTGGCAAAGTTATTTAATGCGAAGACTCGTAATAAGACTGTAATTAAAAGCAACTTTAGCATTATTTCGAGATAACGATAATGAAAGATATTAAAGGAACCATGATTATATATCACGGTATGCCAGACACCTATATTTACGTAACTCTTGTAACTACTTACAATATATGATATATCTGTTTATAACGAAACCTTCATATATACTTCACATCTACTTATAGTGAAACCTTTATATATGACACATCTGCTTGTAATGAAACCTTTATATATTACACATCTGCTTATAATGAAATCTATATATTATACATCTGCTTATAATGAAACCTTTATATATTACACATCTGCTTATAATGAAACCTTTATATATTACATCTGTTTATAATGGAACCTCTATATATTACATATCTGTTTATAATGGAACCTTTATACATCACACATCTGTTTATAATGGAACCTTTATATATTACATATCTGTTTATAATGGAACCTTTATATATTACATATCTGTTTATAATGGAACCTTTATATATTACACATCTGTTTATGATTAAATGTTTTGATAGTAAATTCATTATCAAAGTACGATAATTAAGCTTCTCTTAATCCTGTTGTATTGGCTCAAAACTATATATTCTTTCTGATCTTAAAAGCCTAGTTTTATCCTGCATTCCTCACGAAGTTTTGAAAAAAATTATTAAAAATAATTCAAATTCCTCTACAGTGTTGTAGATGTTGGTTAATGCTACTGAAATATTCCACCTGGAATGTGATGAGCTGATTTCAAAGTGAACTCTCTGAAATGTAAACCTTTTTAAAGTAAACCCCTGATATATGAAACTTTTTAGAGTAAACCTTGAAATGTAAACCTTTGAAAATAAGCCCTGAAATATAAATCTCTTTTAAAGTAAACCCTGAAATGTAAACAATTTTGAAGTAAACCCATAAATGTAAACCTTTTGAAGTAAACCCTGAAATGTAAACAATTTTAAAGTAATCCCTGAAATATAAACAATTTTAAAGCAAACCCATAAATGTAAACCGTTTGAAGTAAACCATGAAATGTAAACAATTTTAAAGTAAACCCTGAAATGTAAACCTCACTGCATTTATCTCCCTTCCTCATTCACCATTCGTTAGAGGAGCGATTACCCACTCGGCAATTTCCTTTAATTAGCCTATCTCTCTAATGCCATATTGTACACAATGAACGTCGCTCAATATAACTCAGGAAACGACACACAAAAAAAAAATGCAACAAAAGAAATAATGGTTGTTTATCTAAGAATAACAAAAATCCAAAAAGAAAACGCCGAAAAAAGAAAACGGAGAAGTGAAATCCCAGAATTCTACACACACACACACACACACACACACACCACACACACACACACACACACACACACACACACACACACACACAAACATTCACAGAGACAGGAAGAAATATTTGCAATACTGTCTAACCCATTTCAACCCTCACCTGCCCCTACCCACACAACCCCCTTTTTCTAAAAATACAACACCCCCCTCCCTTTTTTTTTCTTATATAACGACAAAACGTCCACTTCCCACACGAAGGACAAGACCTCTGCGATCGTAAAAAGGAGGAGGAAAAAAAAGAAAAAACGACATTGGTTGAAAATAACGCATATCGTTATTGCTGTCAATGTAAACGATTCCCTTTAAGGTAAATCGTGGCCTAGTGTTGTTAGAGGTTGTATTGTATATTCCTCTCTCTCTCTCTCTCTCTCTCTCTCTCTCTCTCTCTCTCTCTCTCTCTCTCTCCCAGGTGTCGGCCCCAAACTCTCCCCTTTAATGTTTGGATTATATATATATATATATATATATATATATATATATATATATATATATATATATATATATATATATATATATATATAAGACGCCGTTGGTAAACAATGGCGTCTTAGCTACGTCTCTTCCTTGTGTATCTCTGAACTGACGATGTGATCATTACACGAAAGTGCGCTTGGGAATTTATCATGTTTCATTTTCCTCCTGGAGAAAAACTGGAGGAAGTGAAGTGTTTTAGATATCTGGGAGTGGATCTGGCAGCGGATGGAACCATGGAAGCGGAAGTGGATCATAGGGTGGGGGAGGGGGCGAAAATTCTGGGAGCCTTGAAGAATGTGTGGAAGTCGAGAACATTATCTCGGAAAGCAAAAATGGGTATGTTTGAAGGAATAGTGGTTCCAACAATGTTGTATGGTTGCGAGACGTGGGCTATGGATAGAGTTGTGCGCAGGAGGATGGATGTGCTGGAAATGAGATGTTTGAGGACAATATGTGGTGTGAGGTGGTTTGATCGAGTAAGTAACGTAAGGGTAAGAGAGATGCGTGGAAATAAAAAGAGCGTGGTTGAGAGAGCAGAAGAGGGTGTTTTGAAATGGTTTCGGGCACATGGAGAGAATGAGTGAGGAAAGATTGACCAAGAGGATATATGTGTCGGAGGTGGAGGGAACGAGGAGAAGAGGGAGACCAAATTGGAGGTGGAAAGATGGAGTGAAAAAGATTTTGTGTGATCGGGGCCTGAACATGCAGGAGGGTGAAAGGAGGGCAAGGAATAGAGTGAATTGGAGCGATGTGGTATACCGGGGTTGACGTGCTGTCAGTGGATTGAATCAAGGCATGTGAAGCGTCTGGGGTAAACCATGGAAAGGTGTGTAGGTATGTATATTTGCGTGTGTGGACGTATGTATATACATGTGTATGGGGGGGGGTTGGGCCATTTCTTTCGTCTGTTTCCTTGCGCTACCTCGCAAACGCGGGAGACAGCGACAAAGCAAAAAAAAAAAAAAAAAAAAATATATATGTATATATATATATATATATATATATATATATATATATATATATATATATATATATATATATAAGACGCCGTTGGTAAACAATGGCGTCTTAGCTACGTCTCTTCTTTGTGTATCTCTGAACTGACGATGTGATCATTACACGAAAGTGCGCTTGGGAATTCATCGTGTTTTATTTTCCTCGTGGTTTTACGCATATCATATATATATATATATATATATATATATATATATATATATATATATATATATATATATATGCAAATATATTCCTCTTAAACGAATAGATTTATTAAACTCATTTATCAATGTTGGAAGTGAAGGTAAATAAAAAATATAGGGGAGATATACACACGTGGTTCATCGTCAAGTCTTGAACATAAAACTACCAAACTTGTAAATAAATTCAGTCGGCAGCCGCTCTCCCTTTGAGAAGCTTTCAAAAATAAGGAAAAATTAATGAGGAGAAAAAAAAAATAGATCTGAAGTTAGCTCAAAGATTGGAAGACGCACGACAGAGTTCAGCTTCCTTTTTTTTTTTTCCTTTTTTGGATGGGTTCGAACCCTTCCTTCGATACAGCTTGGCAGCCGGGTCGTGGAATGCAACACAGGAGTGGGGGAGGCCCCCCCCCCCCAGCCGATATTGA
>NC_092286.1:8324543-8369543 GCF_036320965.1 Panulirus ornatus
TCAGGGGAGACGCAAGAGAGAAATATAACAGTCAGTTGATATACATCGAAGAGGCGAAGCTAGGACGCCATTTGGTAAACATGTGATTCTCCAAGACCATCCAACTCTTGAATGAAGTCATTGTGGTGGGACAGGACTGCGTCTCTGTGTTGGATAAGAGAGATAAGATAAACCAGTGTTGGAGACATTACAATGCGGTGGAGAAGGGACGTCGGGGAAGGTATATACCCTCGGAATGTAGGAAGGAAAATGGTGGCAGTGTTGGAGATGATGATGATGTTACTACTGCATCTGGTCGAGGGTAATGGTGTCCAGTGTTGGCAGAAGCCATGGAAGCCCTGATGGAGAGAGAGAGAGAGAGAGAGAGAGAGAGAGAGAGAGAGAGAGAGAGATGACACTGTTGGAGGGAACGCCACCAATGTTGCTGAGATGTTGGAGATGTGTGTGAAGATCCAATGAGAGAAAGAGATAAGAGAAAAAGAGAGTAGAGTCAAAGGAGAATGTGTACTTGAACAGACCCATGATGAGAGGGAGGGAGAGAGGGAGAGAGGGAGGGAGAGAGGAGAGAGGGAGAGAGGGAGGAGAGAGGAGAGAGGGAGGGAGAGAGGGAGCAACACTGGGAGATTAACATGTAGCAACTTGTGGATATGCTGAGAGGAAAAGTTAACTCGGACTTTAAAAGCTTTGCCAGTGAGGTAACAAAGTTAGGTGGGGGTCTGGAGGTACAGGAGGAGGAGGAGGTACAGGAGGAAGTGGAGGTATAGGAGGAGGAGGAGGCACTAGGAGGAGGAGAAGGTACAGGAGGAGAAGGAGGTACAGGAGGAGAAGGAGGTACAGGAGGAAGAGGAGGTACAGGAGGAAGAGGAGGTACAGGAGGAAGAGGAGGTACAGGAGGAAGAGGAGGTACAGGAGGAGGAGGAGGCACAGGAGGAGAAGGAGGTACAGGAGGAGGAGGCATCCTTGCACCACCTCCCTTCCTCAATGACCTCTCCCAACCCCCAGACTCACACTCATATCCCACCCCTCACACTTAACCCCCAACCTCCTCCCTTCCCCCTTCACACACGAAGCCTTAACCCCAGAGAGATACACACTAACCCTAGAGATAGGTTAACCCCCTTCCTCACCCCCTGCCCTAATAAGTCCCCCTGCACGACAACGTAAAGAGCACACAACCTCACTACAATCTCGGTGCTCCTCCTGCGTCAGGAGAACGAGATAACGAAACGAGGTGGTGGAGGTTAGGGGGAAGGCGTCCGTGTGTTGCAGACCTGACATGTAAAGCATTCCGAGAGCGACATTTCCAGCCTGAGATGACTTCCCCCCTCCCTCCCCTTCCCCTCCCCCCTTCCCCCCCCCTCTCTCTCCTTCCCCTACCACCCCATCACCTCCCCCTCACCTCACACCCCCCCACCCCCCCTCTCATAACGACCGTGGTTCCCAAACAAGGCCCGAGAGACACGACCAAACACACACAGGTGGCGAGACAATGGACTGAGGGGGAAGGGGGGGGGAGGGAAATGCTAATAGCTGTAATAGCTGCCTTTTAGCTCTGGGGGGGAGGGAGGGGGAAGGGGAGGGGTTGGGGGGGGGGGCTGGTTCTTCTTAAGCTGCCAAACGAGGTAAGTTCCCGAGTGAGTCTTTTGTTTTTTTTTGAAAAGTTGGGGAGAGAGAGAGAGAGAGAGAGAGAGAGAGAGAGAGAGAGAGAGAGAGAGAGAGAGAGAGAGAGAGAGAGAACTCACACGCGCGCATACCATCACAGAATAACAACGAGGAAACACAAGGTTTGAATCATATATATATATATATATATATATATATATATATATATATATATATATATATATATATGTGGGTGGTGTATGTGGTTCTTGTTAACCCACTTGAGCACGAGGGTACGATCCCTGAGCACAAGGGTACGATCCTTGAGAACGAGGGTACGATCCCCTCAGTCAGGCATGATGGTACGACCCTTGAAAACAACCGTGAAACAACATAACGACCCTTGGGTACGACAGTTCCACCTTTAACTTAAGTCTCATTGAGTCACGTCAAAGGTTTCTCTCTCTCTCTCTCTCTCTCTCTCTCTCTCTCTCTCTCTCTCTCTCTCTCTCTCTCTCTCTCTCTCTCTTTTACTGCGTTCAAAAAAAAAGACATCCTCTAGGTTCACAATGATTCTATTCACTGTGCATTCAAAGAATTATTTCATACGTTTATATAATCATTCTAACCACAGTGTGTTTAAAGAATCATGCGTTCAAAAATATCCTCAGCGCGTTTAAATAATTACCGTGCACGTTAATAATTATCCTGCTCTCAGCGCGTTTAAATAAATTACCTTCCACCCTCATAAATATTCTATTCTCTGTCCATTTTGAAGAATTATTTTCAACTCTTTTCTCATGCCCTTCTCTCCATCGTCCATAAATAGATATAAAAAAGTCTACCCATAAACTCTCTCTCTCTCTCTCTCTCTCTCTCTCTCTCTCTCTCTCTCTCTCTCTATATATATATATATATATATATATATATATATATATATATATATATATATATAGAGAGAGAGAGAGAGAGAGAGAGAGAGAGACAGACAGACAGACAGACAGACAGACAGACAGACAGACAGAGAGAGACAGACAGACAGACACACAGACAGAAAGAGAGAGATACAAATTGTTAGATCGACAGATCGAGACAGAGAGAGAGAGAGAGAGAGAGAGAGAGAGAGAGAGAGAGAGAGAGAGAGAGAGGATGATGGATGGGCCTCCAGCCTCTGTGGCATAAAGTCCCCCTTCTTAAATATTCATAAACTTAAATATTCATAAATTAAATGGTCCGTGTTGACATTGGAAGCTGGCGTACATATGGCAGCTTTGTCATGTCCCAGGAGCGGCCCTAGCTGGGTCCTAGGAACAATCAGCTAGCTAGGTGCTAGGAACAGCCAGCTGAGCACTACAAGCAGCCAGGGGCAGCTGCCTAGGTCCTAAGATCCTAGCAACCAACTAAGTCCCAGGCACAACCAGGTCTCAGGAACAGTCAGGTCCTAGGAGCGACCAGCTAGGACCCAGGAGCAGTCAGGTCCTAGGAGCGACCAGCTAGGACCCAGGAGCAGCCAGGTCCTAGGAGCAGTCACCATTTAATTCCCAGACAGCTAAACAAACAAGAGAGAAAAGTAACACACTACCACAAACACTTTTCATTCTCAAGTAGCTCCGTAAAGTGAAAGCATTCGTTAAGTAAGCGTCTCTCTCTCTCTCTCTCTCTCTCTCTCTCTCTCTCTCTCTCTCTCTCTCTCTCTCTCTCTCTCTCACTTGTAAAACTCTTACTTATGAAAGTACTTTAATTATTAAGTTAGCATCTCTCTCTCTCTCTCTCTCTCTTTCTCTCTCTCTCTCTCTCTCTCTCTCTCTCTCTCTCTCTCTCTTCCCCTATATTCCGTTTCCTCCCTTTTCCATCCCTGCCACTCCTCTACTCGTCCACACCACCATCCCTTCCTGCTACGGACGTGAGACACACTGGTGCACCGACCGCTGCTTTTGACCACCCCGACGAGAAGCAGCGAGTGAAAGTTTCACATTCCGGCAGTCAAAGGTCAAGGCTTGACAGATGACGGGAGGGAGGAGGTCGAATGGTAAGGGGGGCTACAGGTCAAAGAAAAAGAGAGTCGAATGTCCAGAAGGTCAAAGGTCCAAAAAGAATTGTAGGTCCGCCGAGGTCAAAGGTCAGGGGGTATCCAAGTGTCGAAGCCACAGCGATTACGGGAGATCAGAGAGAGTGAGAGAGAGAGAGAGAGAGAGAGAGAGAGAGAGAGAGAGAGAGAGAGAGAGAGAGACAGGTCAATGGAGAACGCATTCAAAGATTCAAAAGCGTAAGAGGTCAGCTGCGTGGGATACACATATGTATTCTCTCTCTCTCTCTCTCTCTCTCTCTCTCTCTCTCTCTCTCTCTCTCTCTCTCTCTCTCTCTCTGCCCCATCCACCTCACCAGAACCTTCTCCTTCCTTCACGATCACCCGGCAAAATGATTTACGGATTCCACCAACCAGTAGAGATGTGTGTGTGTGGGGAAGGGTGTGGGGGGGGTGTGAGTGTGGGGTAGGGGTCGGTAGGTGTGTGGGTGTGGTGTTCGGGAGTTGGGGCTGGGTGCTGGGGACTAAGACGTGAAGGGATTGAGGTTGCGATCAAGCCCCGTAGCTCTGACGGTAAAAGTGTGTTGACGAACGTACAGAGTGCGTTAGCGACGGAAGAATAGAGTGCAGGTGTGTGTGTGTGTGTGTGTGTGTGTGTGTGTGTAGGTGCGTGTGTGTGTGAAGGGATAAGCAAGGTATGGAAGCCGAGTGTGCGAAATGAGAGGGAAAAAAAACACACACTCCCACACTCCATGTTGTTCCGCCACCCTATATGTGCGAGGGACCCATGACAGCGCTGAATGAGGTCAGGTCACAGCGCTGAGGACATGATGGAAATAAAGAGATGAATGGGAGATAACGATGATTACTGGGGGGAGAGAGAGAGAGAGAGAGAGAGAGAGAGAGAGAGAGAGAGAGAGAGAGAGAGAGAGAGAGAGAGAGAGAGAGAGGAGAGAGAGAGAGGTGAGAGGGGTGAGAGAGAGGGAAGGGAAGATGAAAGAGGGGAGACTGAAGAAGAGGAGGGGGAGAGATGATAATACGAGGGGAAAGGGAAATTCAGCGAGAGTTTCTTTGGTCGAAAGTCGTCGTTGGGTCAAGTCACTCTCTCGACAGGTCAAAGGTCATCTCGAGTCATCCCTCGTTACCGGTCAAACGTCATCACAGGTCGTCGCCTCAGGTCGCTCACTCCATAAGGGTCAAAATGGCAATCGGAGGTCACCTCAGTCCACAACCAAAGCCATGCTCGGGGGACCACCCCACGCCAGGTCATAACGGGTCATTAAAGACTAACGCAGGTCATTAGCACAAAAGCCTTTTCGCCACAGCACGAGCTGGTCATCAAAAAGGTCACTGTATACATGTCATCCAAGGTCACAGGTCACGGCGTCATGCAAAACCCAGCCATGCGTTGGGGGGCCTTTCAGCTCGCTCACTTTGAGAAGGGAAATGCGCCCACCATCCTGTGAATCCAACTACTATTCCCAGGTTACGGTCCAGCCAGCCGATAGGAAGCACGGAAGGCTTTTCCTGACGTCACTGTAAACCGCTGATGCCATTGGCTGGCTTGTCTGTGTGTGTGTGTGTGTGTGTGTGTGTGTGTGTGTGTGTGTGTGTGTGTGTGTCCTGGTCTTGAGGTATTGTGAGTCACGGGATCGTGGAGATAACAGATAACAGCAGGTAATAGCTTAATGAAAACAATGATGTATCAAAGATAACGCCAGCCAAACATTAATTAAGCCAATTGCCAGAGAGGTATTGCAATCAAGAGATACGACCATGGTTGGCAAAATACTTTTTATATATATATATATATATATATATATATATATATATATATATATATATATATATATATATATATATATATATATATATTATACAACTATCAGAAACGACACTCCCTAGACAAACACGGGTCACACTCTCCCGCTTACGTCCTGGATATCGTCCATTGATACAATACTATAAACACCGTTCCAACACACCCCAAGACCCTTCAAGCCCACCATGCAACGTCCATAAAGGAGACATCCACCACTTGTGAAACACAAGCCCTCCACGTTTTGCACACAGACGCACAAACACACAACACAATACTATATATATGGCTGATAATAACGACCGGTGGACTGGGCCGCCTTCCTGAGTGCTGCAGGGGGTCGGTCTCAAAGGGGAAGAATGGACTCCCAGGGCAGAAGGCACAGTCTGTGTGTGTGTGTGTGTGTGTGTGTGTGTGTGTGTGTGTGTGTGTGTGTGTGTGTGTGTGTATTGCGGAAAAACAGACTATCGGCAAAGCTGCCTATATCTGCTGATGACAGGTTATAAGGGATTGTTAATAGAAATTCCCTGAACACAGAGAGCGAGAGAGAGAGAGAGAGAGAAGAGAGAGAGAGAGAGAGAGAGAGAGAGAGAGAGAGAGAGAGAGAGAGAGAGAGAGAGAGAGAGAGAGAGAGCACCGTGTCATATGGTCTGTTCACAGGACAACAGTTGGGGACCTAAAACCCACACGGAAGCAACGGGCGGTCCAACTCAACGCAAGCAGGTTTCATCATCATCATTGAGTGACAAAACCAACACCAGAGCTCACCTCTTAAACCACTTGGTGGGTTTAATTACATCACTGATTACATGTGATTACATCACTGATTACATGTCATTACATCACTGGTTACATGTAATTAAGCTCATGGGTTGTGAAATTTCATCACTGATTACATGCAATCAATCTCATGGGTTGTGTAATTCCATTACTGATTACATGTGATTACATCACTGATACATGTAATCAAATCACTGATTACATGTAATTACACCACTGATTACATGTGATTACATCACTGATTACATGTCATTACATCACTGATTACATGTAATTAAGCTCATGGGTTGTGAAATTTCATCACTGATTACATGCAATCAATCTCATGGGTTGCGTAATTCCATCACTGATTACATGTAATTACATCACAGATTACATGTAATTACATCACTGATTACATGTAATGAAGCTCGTGGGTTGTGAAGTACAAGCGAACCGCTTCGACGAATGTGTCAAGTAAGATTCATATTCTCCGCTGTTGACGAGTCCCACAGGAACATAATATCTCATGATGAATCCCACACACACATGTATATAACAGACGCATGCGAGTCATGCATGAAAGAATGGGGAGCATGTGGGGGTCGGTCATGCATTCAAAGAATGGGGGGATCTACACACCAAGGTCGTCGTCCTTCAAATTCTTGGACGATTGGCTCGTCGTCGACCATCCCACCTCGGGGCGTTCCTCACATCCTCTGTTCTTCACCCTCACCCCCCCTTTCCTCATAATAATCCCCCATCCCCCTTCTCTCCCATCTCCTCACCCTCCCTCCCTCTAGGAGATTAATTAATGGCGATGCTTCGCGACACGGAATGTGCTCTTAATTGGACATTTTCATGGCTGGGATGCTTTTAACAATCACAAGTGTACAGGTCTAGGCAAAGGGACGCACGCTAACCTAACCTCCGCTACGGAGTGTGGCAGATACGGTCTCTTTTCATACCTGGCAGTCGTCCTTCCCCTCCCACCTTGGACAGCAGCCATCAACCACCACATAATCAACGTTGCTTATCTTTCCTAACTGATTCCGGCATCATCTGAGGCCGTGCTGGAGGGGAGGAGTGAGGAGGGGGTATCAGGCGTCAGCATCCATGGACGGACGTCAGGGGGAAACGGAGAAAATCCTGGGACGTGTGTGTGTGTGTGTGTGTGTGTGTGTGTGTGTGTTGATGGGAATCTAAAAGCTTTTGGACATCACTCAGGACGACCCTTTTGTCCCCTAAGAACCACCCGAACGGACTATGGACACCAGCTAATTAGGCCCTCGACACGACCTAAGCTTGCCACGACGTAGGGAAGACCCCCTCAAACACAAATTGATCGGGCACGAATCACGACCAGAATACATCCGGGCGGGTCCTGCCAGCAGAGCATTTTCAAACACGTATAAAAAGACCACATTAATCCCTGGAGACTATTAATTAGCCCATGAGCTGGTAGACGGCACCGAAGTAGCCATCAGACAGGAGCGACTAACAGAAGCTCCGCTCAAACAGCCCTCAGAGACCGTCTACCGATCTCCCGTCCTCCTCTCTCCACCCCCAACCAACCCCCTAAGACAAGCACCACACACACACACACACACACACACACACACACACACACACACACACACACACAACACACACCACTAATGAAGCAACGCCCCTGGAGTTAGGTGGGATTTCAACCCACGACCTGACCAAGGACATCAACCATCCCAGGGGAGGAACCTGCTAGTTAACAAGCTAGCCAATAGCAAGGTCCGGCGACAAGGACTTCTCTCCACTGGCAGGATGGGCAAAGTGTGGCACGAAGGGCTGGGTGATCCAGGAAGAGGAAGAGCTAGTTCTATAAGGATACAATCTGCAACGAGGCTCAACGACCGACCGGGAGGAAGCCATTCAAAGGAATCCACCAAAGACGATCAGATGCGGTTTAAAGGTCCTGTATCTTATTCCGTACTTGCAGACACATCCTCCATACGTTCCACCGTGTACCTAACACTGAACGAAAACGAAATAAACACAAGTGTTTCACGTCGTCGACGTCTTCTGTCTGCAACACGGCGACAGGCGTTCGTCATCCCCAAGTTTGAGAGGCGGATGCAAACACCTCCTCCTCCTCCTCCTCCTCCTCCTCTCTCCGTCTCGAGTTGGCCACAAAGCCTAAGGCAGAGAGGCTAATAAACCTCAACTGGTGCTACGGGAGGCTTTCATCTCCCCCACTCGAGACGAAGGAGAGGGCAAGAGAGAGAGAGAGAGAGAGAGAGAGAGAGAGAGAGAGAGAGAGAGAGAGAGAGAGAGAGAGAGAGAGAGTAAGGGAGGGAGGCGAGAGAAGCAAAGACGCTAAGGATCCGACAAGTTGTCCCTCCCGTGTGGGGGTTTGTGGATACATGTGGACGCTCTTTCCTCTCCAGGAGGGCTGTGTCCTGCCAAGCCTCACATTCCTCGCTGATCTGTGGCGACCACGACGTCAACAAAGAGAGACGGAAGATCACCAGTACATAAAAGCATGTAAAAATAAACTCATTACATCTACATCAGGTAGAGTACAAAAACAAGACATCTCTATAATCACACACACACATATACATATATATATATATATATATATATATATATATATATATATATATATATATATATATATATATACATATAACAGTGTCAGTTCCATTACCACAGTCATCATAAATTTTACGTCTGTCTCACTCTATCACACTCATGCTTAATTGCCATTTTCCGCGTTAGCGAAGCAGCGCTAGGAATAGACGAGGAAAGGCCACATTCGCTCTCATCCATTTTCTAATTGTCACATGCAATGCACCGAGACCTCAGTTCCCAACCCACAACCACGCCCTGCAGACTTTGCCATGGTTTACCCCGGACGCTTCACATGCTTTGGTTCAGTCCACTGACAGCACGTCGACCCCTGTATACTACATCGTTCCAATTCACTGTATCCCGTGTAGACCTTTCACCCTCCTGCATGTTCAGGCCCACCAGGTATCTA
Source organism: Panulirus ornatus (assembly GCF_036320965.1). Classification (NCBI taxonomy): domain Eukaryota; kingdom Metazoa; phylum Arthropoda; class Malacostraca; order Decapoda; family Palinuridae; genus Panulirus; species Panulirus ornatus. The sequence goes on from NC_092286.1 coordinate 8,333,769, forward strand.
AAGCACTTCACTTCCCCCAATTCTTCTCCAATTCTAACTCACCCCAACTAACCTATCCCTCAATCCTGCTAAACCTAACAACCTTGCTTTTATTCATCCTCCTTTCACACACTTCCAAACTCAGCCACCAGCTTCTATGGTTTCTCGGTCGAATCTGCCACCAGTGCTGTATCATCAGCAAACAACAACTGACTCACTTTTTCAGGTACTTTCATCCAAACAGACTGCATACTCGCCCCTCTCTCCTAGACTTTCGCATTTACCTCCCTCACCACCCTAACCATAAACAAATTAAACAGCCATGGTGGCTTCACGTACCCTTGCCGCATACGATTATAACTGTTACCAGTTCCCCCTTTGCCCCCTTTACCGATATTCTCATTTGTTCTCTCACTTTTTGCATATCATTAACCTGCTTCCAAACCATCTCCCTGCCCCCCGCCTCACTCCTAAAATTTACGGACACTAACTCACTTCAACTCTCATTTACCCTCTTGTTCAACCCCTGCACCTTCTTCTTGACCTCCTACAGCTTTCTCTGTCACATTTCCAAATCATTTGCAATACTTTCCTGTAAGTACCGCCCAAATACCTCACTTTTCTCTTTCATGAGCAACTTTAGTTATTCATCCCACCACTCAATACCCTTTTCTAATCTGCCCGCCTCCCCTTTTTCGCATGCCATATGCATCTCTCCCACATGCCATCACTGCTTCGCTATATACCTCCCAGTCCTCACCCACTCCCCTTGCTTTATTTACTCTCACTTTTTGCCATTCCACACTCAATTTCTCCTGGTATTTCTTCACAAAAGTCTCATTCCCAACCTCACTTGTTCTCCCTACTCTCTCATCAGCTGCCCTTCTCAACACATTCACATTGAAAAGCCTCTCTTTTACACGCCTATCAATCAAGATATGAATATGTAATGTTTCATGTAATGTCTTTACCTACATTCACGTTGGATGGATCTGACACACACACACACACACACACACACACACACACACACCTTGCAGGAAATGATTCTGGAGAGCTCAAATCCCTAACCACAGGCCTGCAGCTGGCAAGGGGAAGTAATATTCGACATCCGGAGCTCGACAACCTACCCTGCTTACTGATATATATATATATATATATATATATATATATATATATATATATATATATATATATATACATTGTGTGTGTGTGTATGTCTGTGTGTGTGTGTGACGCCCATCACCCAGTAATTCAGTTCAGGAAGTCCTGAGGGGAAAGTCCGGGTGTATTCGCGGCCTCAGAACTTCTGGGAAAGCTTGAGCATCCTACACTTCAAGGACTCGAGGAAACAAGCTTGAGCAGGAACTAAGGAGGAAGAAGCTTGAGCAAGGGACTACGAGGAAACAAGCTTGAGCAGGGACTAAGGAGGAAGAAGCTTGAGCAAGGGACTACGAAGAACAAGCAGGGTTCAAACACCATATAATCATCACAGTGAATATTCTCCTGTCTGTATGATGTAAAATGTACACACACTCAACACATACAAACATCCCCCTCTACACACAGACATTCCCTCACTACACACAGACATTTCCACTCAACACACAGACATTCCCTCACAACACACAGACATTCCTTCAAAAAACACAGACATTCCCTCATAACACACAGACATTCCCCTATAACACAGACATTCCCTCACTACACACAGACATTCCTTCACTATACACAGACATTCCCTCACAACACACAAACATTCCCTCATAACACATAAGCACTCAAAAGACGGAAGTTACATCACGTCAAACGCAACCCCTTGTGTACAAGCAAGTCCGAAAACACAGCCAAGTCTTTTCCAGTGTCTGTCACGCCTTGGCAGCGCACAGACGCCAAAAAGACACAGACAGAGGCACAGACACCCCTCTGAAATACACTCCAGTCATACCCCACACACACACACACACACACACACACACACACACACACACAAACACACACACACCTGGAACGAATCAAACAAGCATTCTACCACCAGTGTATCGAACTCTACAAGCGAGGCAACTGTTCAACTTACAACTCTCCACAACACAAACACTGCCCCTCACTCTAACCCCCCCCCCCCCCCACCCGGCGTACAACAACAGTATCAACTATAACAACATCCCACTACAACAACAACAACAACAACAACACCCGGGTCTTAACCCCGTAAAGAAAACAGGGTGAGGAACACCACTTTTAGGAGCCCCCCCCCCCCCCGAAATCCTTAATAACCTAACCTTACGGGAGAGAGAGAGAGAGAGAGAGAGAGAGAGAGAGAGAGAGAGAGAGAGAGAGAGAGAGAGGGACACTCCAGTGCGCCAGAAGCATTAAGAGAGGTTCCCCCGGTTCGTATCCCGCCATTGACCTGTGTTAAGACTTTCTTCCGGAGAGGCTCTGCTTCCCCCCCCCCCCCCACCCACGCCCCGAGCCCCATGGGGCAGAGGACCCTTCCGACCCCGTCAGTGGCTTAACATCATCTTTTTCAACCATTTTACTCGTTTTCCTTTTTCCCTTTCCTTTCGGTTTCCCGTTTTCTTTGATGACGCTTTTGGTTACCTCTCCTTTTGTTCACGTCTATTCTTTTGTTTACGTCTATGCTCATTGCTTTCTTTTTTCATCTATTGTTACTCACTCTATTCTTCTTTTTTTTTCTTATCGTTGTGCTATTCACATTCTCTTTGTCTTCCTGCTCCCCCCCCCCCCCCACCACCCCAACGCCTCCTCCCCTCCTGTATTATATCCCCCTCGTCAGGATTTCTCCGAGACATGGCCACCCTCCTTTCTCCAAGAGAGATACCAGCTTCGACGTTTTCTTTCCCCTGCCAGACCCGAGTGGAAAAATAAACCTTCGTGTTTCTTCTTCTTCTTCTTCTTCTCTCTCTCTCTCTCTCTCTCTCTCTCTCTCTCTCTCTCTCTCTCAGTATCTTTAACATCCCTAATGATCAGTATCATTAACATCCCCAATTATCAGTATCTTTAACATCCCAATTATCAGTATCTTTCACATCCCCAATTATCAGTATCTTTTACATCCCCAATTATCAGTATCTTTAACATCCCCAATTATCAGTATCTTTAACATCCCCAAATATCAGTATCTTTAACATCCCTAATTATTAGTATCTTTAACATCCCAATTATCAGTATCTTTAACATCCCCAATTATCAGTATCTTTAACATCCCAATTATCAGTATCTTTAACATCCCAATTATCAGTATCTTTCACATCCCCAATTATCAGTATCATTAACATCCCCAATTATCAGTATCATTAACATCCCCAATTATCAGTATCATTAACATTCGCTTTGTTATCGTCTCCATATACTTTCTCCCGTATTCTGAGGCTAACAATATTACGTGCAGTATGAAGGAATTAACCTTCACTGCTCCTCCCCGTCTGGGACCACCTTTCCATTGGCCATCTCACTCCCAACTCCCGTCCAGATCAGAGCGACGGATAAATGAACCCCAAAAGGAGTACGTTCAATTAAATTCGAACGTAACGAAGTTTTAAGTCCATCACATGATTTAAGGTAGGGTATATCTTGGGAGATATATGTATATATATATATATATATATATATATATATATATATATATATATATATATATATATATATATATATGATGCTAAACTTTGGAACGGTATTAAGATATTCTCTCAATCTATAATACGAATTGTAAGAATTAAGACATTCTCTCTCTCGTAATTACCCCCGACGGTACGACCCTTGACCACGACGGTAGGACGACTGAGCACCAAGGAACGACACATCAGCACGACCATACGACGCGCGTGGACATATTGACCTGGCAATTGACCTGACCCTTTACAAGTTCAAGTCCAATGGCCATGCGTCCATACACATGGGTCGTACCACCGTGCTCAAGGGTCGTACCATCGTGATCAATGGTCGTATAACCGTGATCAAGAGTCGTACCACCGCAATCAGGGGTCGTATCATTGTGCTCAAGGGTCGTACCAAGGGTTGTACCACGGTATACTAAAAGGTCGTACCATCGTGTTCAAGGGTCGCACCGTCGTACTCAAGGGTCGTCCGACCATGTTCGACGGTCGTACCCATCACGCACAACACTTCCCCCATACAAAAAAAAGAGAGAGAAATCTGACTTTGAAATCCATTATCTTTTTTTCTTTCTTTTCTTTCTTTCTTGGTCGTTTGGCATTCCCCGTTACACAACCAAAATTCAGCCTAGTCTTCACCCCTCAAAAACCTGGTTGGCCTTCTCGATCAACATCATAAACGGATTACATATATATATATATATATATATATATATATATATATATATATATATATATATATATATATATATATATATATATATTCTCTCTCTCTCTCTCTCTCTCTCTCTCTCTCTCTCTCTCTCTCTCTCTCTCTCTCTCTCTCTCTCACCAAACTACAGCGACCCTGAACTGACGCCTGACCAATGACCTCTGACCCGTGTCCTCTATGGTTTTCTAAACTACGATTACGAATTCATACGGAAAGAAAAAGTTTGATACTCCCAGGTGATAGTGGTGATGATGGTGATGGTGATGGTGGTGATAGTGGTGGTGGTGATAGTGGTGGTGATGGTGATGGTGGTGATGGAGGGGAAGGAGAAGGTAGGTCTGGCAGAAATGACATAGTCTGGGATCAAAATGTCATAGTCTCTGTGAATATCAAGACCCAAGAGTTTTCCCTCGACAACCAAAAATGGGAAGAGGAACGGAGGAAATAAACATAGGAATGAATGGTGTAAATATAGAAGAGAGACAAAGGAGGAGGGGGTAAACTAGAAGGTAAACAAGGGACATAATACACACTTGAATGGTATGTAAATATCAACAAAGCTGGATGGTAATTGGGATATTTTGTAGAAGACACCAAACCAAGTTAGTTCCTCAAGCAATTCAAATAATAATATATAAAGAACTGTACAATAGAAATAAACAGTACGTAAAATTCACGAACGACAAATCTATAGACGAAAGAAACCACATCTCACCAACACGCCACAAAACTCTACGGACTTTTCCACTATTATTTGAATATCACGAGAGATAAAGTCTACGGGGTTGTAACCCCATATTTCACTACCTCAACCCTCTTAAATATCTATTCCATTACGAACCCACACACTTGATACGTGCATCAAACCTCAACATCCTACCGTCTTTTGCACTGAATAATTTACGAAATGAAAGATTAATTTGCATACAAGTACCGAAGCATTATCAAGAGGACATTCTTCCAGCAACAGGTGTGGGGGGGAGGGGGGCTTCGGAGAGAGAGAGAGAGAGAGGAGAGAGAGAGAGAGAGAGAGAGAGAGAGAGAGAGAGAGAGAGACCCCCTTCTCCCCCGACTTCTTGGGCGCCTGTGTAGCCAATAGGTGCCTGCCTGGATGGCTAGAAAGATCAATGGTCAGAGATACGTACAAGTGAACACACACACACACACACACACACACACACACACACACACACACACACACACACAACACACACACACACTCTTAGACGGGGCAACAAGAGTGTAAAACTCTCTCTCCATTACACGCGAATGGTACTCACTCACTCACACACACACACACACACACACACACACACACACACACACACACACACACACACACATACACACACACACACACACACCTGGCCAATGTCTGTTTTTTTTTAAATGCACATGTGAGGTAAAGACACTGGTACATTTACAGAACGTCAAATGACGTGGCAACGCAAGTGTACAACTCTCTCTCTCTCTCTCCGTAGCACACACACAACAAAAATTATATATATAGCAATCACACACAATAATCATATACACAGAAATAAAACAGAATAACAAAATCTCGAGACGGGAAAAAGAAAAAAAACAGAGGAAGTAAAAATCTAAAACAATGTAGTCGAAATTTACACCGTGGAAATAAAAAAAAAAGGAAGGTATACTGGCGAGCAAAAAGAAAAGAAAAAAAAATAAGCAAAAACCTGAAGAATGTTAGGTTTGCCCATTCTGGTCCGTTTACATTCAATTGCTCTGCTGTATGACCCCAACCGGGCTGGTATGGTGGCGAAATTACATCACTAGAAACTATGTAGTACTGGAGATATGGAAGCACAGGTGTGTGTGTGTGTGTGTGTGTGTGTGTGTGTGTGTGTGTGTGTGTGTGTGTCTGTCTGTCTGTCTGTCTGTGTGTGCGTGTGTGCAACTATCTATTTGTACTGCATGGCACAGGAGTTTTACACTTATGATCCTCCCCCTATCACTTTAGACCATTTTCCTACACCCATACAACTTTACAAGACCTTTATAAGCTCCCAACATTCACTCCTTTATCGCTTCTTTCACTCACTTAATCATGGCAATAAGTGAATAAAGATCATGTGGCAGTGTGTCATGATCCTCATTAATTCGAATTACTGGAGTTGAATATCATTTAATGAGAATCGGATCCACTTCAGAATTAGTTCAGGTCTCCTCATGAATTCACGACTGAATCGTTGCTCCTCCAACATGTCATCACCAAAATCCAGGTACGAGTCGACCCTTCTGTTCATGTTCTAGATGAGTACACGCGTTCGATCCCCCCCTCGCTATCGGGTAGCCACGCACGCAGTCTCATTCTACCGCTCAGATGCCACGGCGACACGCGGTAAACAAACTCCTGGCGCTACCTCGCTGGAAGGGGAGGTGGTGGGGTGTGAGCATTTCCTGTGCGGCGAGGTGGCGACGGGAATGGATGAAGGCAGCAAGTATGGATATGTCCATGTGCAACGTGGTCAGATTGCGAAGTTGGAGAAGGGCGTTGTGAACCTGGGGGGTTCGAATCCCGATAAGACATAAATACGTATGCAATGTACAGTCGACAGGACCTGTAGTTATGATAATCCACGAGACATTAAGTTATTTATGGACAAGTATTTTGGGGAAAAAAAAGTAAATATTGACCAGACAATATTCAGGAGGGCGTATCATTTCGACCCACGTATCATCAAGATTATACCTGGCCAGATGGTGACTCCACGCCACCACAGATGGTGACTCCAAGCCACCACAGATGGTTGATCCGTCTCCACCACACCAGATGGTCCCACTAAGCATGTCCCTCTCAGACTTCGTACCACAACTCTAAAAATAACACACCTTGCGAGCCAGTATATATATATATATATATATATATATATATATATATATATATATATATATATATATATATATACAGATAGATAGATAGATGATATAGATAAATAGACAGAGAGAGAGAGAGAGAGAGAGAGAGAGAGAGAGAGAGAGAGAGAGAGATAAATAGATGAGATACAGAGATAAATATATATAGATAGATAAATAGATAGACAGACAGATAAACAAATAGACAGAGAGATAGATAGCTATAATTTGACATGTTGCTGTAGTACTGAATGACTACGCTCCACCACAACTCTCGTAGAGGATAAATACGTCCCTACATCGCCACACTCTGATATTCCAGTATATAACATTAACACTCCACACCACTGCGAGTCCGGGCGAGCGCGCGCGAGCGCGAGATCAAACCTGTAATGTCATTCTGAAACGAACGCCCCCCCCCCCGAGATGAAATGCAATACATGCCTGCCAACTGACCGAACCCGCTCTCTCTCTCTCTCTCTCTCTCTTCTCTCTCTCTCTCTCTCTCTCTCTCTCTCTCTCTCTCTCTCTCTCTCTCCAGGATGGTCCATTACTCTCGAGATCCTGCAGGAGCGGAAGGAAGGGCAGGATACACACAACGGCTCGGAGGGCCGCCCGACAGGTCCGGTCTGCTCTGGCCAACGACAGGGACGTCCTACGATGTACTGGGGATGATGGGAAAGGAGTAGGATGTACTGGGAACGATAGAAAAGGAGTAGGATGTACTGGGAATGACGGGAAAGGAGTAGGATGTACTGGGAATGACGGGAAAGGAGTAGGATGTACTGGGAACGATAGAAAAGGAGTAGGATGTACTGGGAATGACGGGAAAGGAGTAGGATGTACTGGGAATGGTAGAAAAGGAGTAGGATGTACAGGGAATGGTAGAAAAGGAGTCGGATGTACTGGGAAAGACTGGAAAGGGGTAGGATATACTAGGAAGGACAGGAAAAGGGGGGTAAGACGTACAGGGAATGACTGGAAAGAGGGGTTAGGATGTCCCAGGGAAAGGGTTCTCCCACAACCTCAGAACCGTAGTGAGGAGAGGGAAGGTTTCGCTTCACGTCTCGAGCGAGGTTCGTTTCACTCGCTCCACAACGCTGCATAGACCGAGGTAGGAGAGGGGTGAGGAGGAGGGGAAGGGGTTGTAAATCGCCACATTTACAACACAATATACACAACGCTTCAGTATTCATGAAATTCATGAAGAAGAAGAAGAAGAGGATGTGGGGCCGCGCCTGACGCCAGGCACCTGTGTATAAATTTTGCAAATTTTACGGTGGGAGAGGAAAGAAATATATGATGAAAAATAATAATAATAATAATAATAATAATAATAATAATAATACTATATGATAAAAATAATAATAATAATAATAATAATAATAATAATAATAATAACAATAATAATAATAATAATAATAATAATAAAAATAATAATAATAATAATAACAATAATAATAATAACAATAATAATAATAATAATAATAATAATAATAATAATAATAATTATAACAAAAATAGCTGCAACAAAGCCAATTATCTACCATATGGTCGAGTTCGGCCGACAAGGACCTCTCCTCGACCAAACAGCCACCTATGTGGTCGAGGTCGGCCGACAACGACCTCTCCCCGACCAAGAGGGGCGAATCGATTATTGAGGACCAACCCCGGGTCCAAACTTATCTCGTCCCAGAGAGCAGTGCAACTGGCTGGGAGAGCAATGTTTAATTGGCTGGGAGAGCATGTGTAACTGGCTGGGAGAGCAATGTTTAATTGGCTGGGAGAGCAATGTTTAATTGGCTGGGAGAGCAATGTGTAATTGGCTGGGAGAGCATGTGCAATTGGCTGGGAGAGCAATATTTAATTGGCTGGGAGAGCATGTGTAATTGGCTGGGAAAGCAACGTGTAATTGGCTGGGAGAGCAATGTTTAATTGGCTGGGAGAGCATGTGTAATTGGATGGGAAAGCAACGTGTAATTGGCTGGGAGAGCATGTGTAATTGGATGGGAAAGCAACCTGTAATTGGCTGGGAGAGCATGTGTAATTGGATGGGAAAGCAACGTGTAATTGGCTGGGAGAGCATGTGTAATTGGATGGGAAAGCAACCTGTAATTGGCTGGGAGAGCATGTGTAATTGGCTGGGAGAGCATGTGTAATTGGCTGGGAGAGCACGGGTAATTGGCTGGGAGAGCACGTGTAATTGGCTGGGAGAGCACGTGTAATTGGCTGGGAGAGCACGTGTAATTGGCTGGGAGAGCATGTGTAATTGGCTGGGAGAGCAATGATTAATTGGCTGGGAGAGCAATGTGTAATTGGCTGGGACAGCAAGTGCAATTGGCTGGGAGAGCAATGTGTAATTGGCTGGAGACGCAATGTGTCATTGTTCGGTGAGCAATGTGTAATTGGCTGGAAGAGCAATGTGTAATTGGCTGGGAGAGCATATGTAATCAGCTGGGAGAGTATTGTGTACTTGGCTGGGAGAGAGTATTCAGCAATGTCCGGGATAATAAATGCAAATGTAAATTGGCTGGACTAAATAAGGTCTGACTGAGAGAGCAAATATAATAGGAAGGCCACATAGGTGTAATTGGCTGGGAAGCAAGAACATGTCACAAACGGGTCGAAAAATAGGTCCACTTGACCGGGCAGGGAGCAGAGGTAATTGGTAAGGCGCGAGCAACAGTAATTGACCGAATGGAGGAGCGTGCGCAATTGGTACGGCGGTCGAGAAGGGAGAAGCTAATAGGGCGGAAGAGCCCCATTCCACCGTTAATAACACCCAGCTGTAATGGGAGATTTTCCTTTTTTTTGGGGGGGGAAGCCATTTCTCGTGTATCTGGTGGTTAGGGGAATGGCTTATCCTTAATACAGCTTCGTCTCTTCGATGTATATCAACTGACTGTTATATTTCTCTCTTGTGTCTCCCCTGATGATGTGATTATAACACGAAAGTGCACTTGGGAACTTTTCGTGTTTCATTTTCCCCTTGGACTCATAGGAATATATATATATATATATATATATATATATATATATATATATATATATATATATATATATATATATATATATATTATCCCTGGGGATAGGGGAGAAAGAATACTTCCCACGTACTCCCTGCGTGTCGTAGAAGGCGACTAAAAGGGGAGGGAGCGGGTGGCTGGAAATCCTCCCCTCTCGCTTTTTTTTTTTTTTTTTCCAAAAGAGGGAACAGAGAAGGGGGCCCAGGTGAGGATATTCCCTCAAAGGCCCAGTCCTCTGTTCTCAACGCTACCTCGCTAATGCGGGAAATGGCGAATAGTGTGAAAGAAAGAATATATATATATATATATATATATATATATATATATATATATATATATATATATATATATATATATTCGTAAGCGACAAATATATCTATCTGTTTCGTAAACCACAGAAATCTATGTGTCCACACAACACCACTATCTATCAGTTCGTAATATAATATAATAAATCCGTTAGTATGCCACGAATATTCATCCGTTCGTAAACATGGTTCATCTTTCGTGTAAAAACCTTCGACCTCTCGTCACGAAACACGAACTCTCCATCATGTCCCCACGAACCAGCATCCACAACACAGACAATTATTTTCTTTTTTTTTCTTTTTTCGCATAATAAACTTGGGCTAATTTTACGGGGGTTGTAAATTCTGGAGGGAGTCAGGTGCACGACACACACACACACACACACACACACATACAGAAGATCCTCAGGCGATCTTCACTATATCTGGGGGGGTATATACGAATCTTTGGATAATGATTGGGGGGGTTGGGTTGGGTTGGGTTGGGTTGGGTTGGGTTAGGTTGCGTTGGATTGGGTTGAAGGGGTTGCGGGAGGGGGGGGTAGGCGGGCTCTCTCTCTCTCTCTCTCTCTCTCTCTCTCTCTCTCTCTCTCTCTCTCAATACTGTACCCATCACTTCATTCTTCATGGAGAGAGAGAGAGAGAGAGAGAGAGAGAGAGAGAGGGTGTGTGTGTGTGTGTATACACCAAAAAATACAACAGCCTTTGTGTTGTATTCACGTGTGATGTGTGTTGACACACGTAATGTTCGCTGCCCAGAATGGTACCATTACGGGACAATAATTGGTTATACAGTAATTGGTTATACAGTAATTGGTTATACAGTAATTGGTTATACAGTAATTGGTTATACAGTAATTGGTTATACAGTAATTGGTTATATTACCTTTACAAAAAGCATTATTCATCATGGCTACACATACATACATACATACATCCCCCTCCTCCCCCCCCCGTATATCATACTTTATGTGGAAATATGTGGAGAAAATGTAGTATAACCCCCCCCCCATCTCATTACAACCCCCTCAATTCCCTCATTGTGAGTAGAATGCATAAAAAATCTATCATTACCAATTCTAATTAGCGTATGCACTGTAAATGCACTATAATAATTCTTGTAACTATCATTAACCAGGAGGGGATATGCTATGCTATGCTATGCTAAGGTAAGGTAAGGTAAGGTAGGTTCAAGTTAATTTTTACTTTCAGACTACGTTACACTAATTGCTGAACTGCTTGTCTGTTTTAACCTCACCTTCTTCCCTTTCACCTTCGTCAGGTCACGGAGCCTCCAAGGTCGACTTTTCGCTCACCTGAATGGGGAAAGAAGAAACATGTCATGACCTCTCGTGACCCCTGCGTACATGTGTAGTTACTTATTTGTACTGTACGGGGGAGGGTATGTACACTCGTGGGGTCAGCCCACTCCCAGCTCTTGAACACACTACTATCGTACATTAGATACATTTCAATATAGTCTATTCCACTCATTACTCCTTCATATATATATATATATATATATATATATATATATATATATATATATATATATATATATATATATATATATATCATCTCTATTCACTAAGTCATAATAGATATGTTTTAAAAAAGAAATTGATAGATTGTAATCAGTCATGAACATGGTCAGGCACCTTCACTTGACCCTTGGTCAAAACAAAACACCAAGTAATATCATAAGTACAACACTTAACCAGAGTTTCTTCATTTTTCTTATATCTCTCTACTACATCTTTCTAGTCATCCATCTCTCTTACATCTCTCTAGTCATCCATCTCTACTACATCTCTCTAGTCATCCATCTCTACTACATCTCTCTAGTCATCCATCTCTACTACATCTCTCTAATCATCCATCTCTACTACATCTCTCTAGTCATCCATCTCTACTACATCTCTCTAGTCATCCATCTCTACTACATCTCTCTAATCATCCATCTCTACTACATGTCTCTAATCATCCATCTCTACTACATGTCTCTAATCATCCATCTCTACTACATGTCTCTCCATTAATCACACAGTCTTTATGTCAACCTTCTAAGCAACGAGTCGCATCTAGGGAGTTGAAACCAGGAGGGAGGGAGGAGAAGCTCAAGCTGTGGTTGTGTCATATAGATGGACAAAATGGTAATAAGGAAAGAGAGAGAGAGAGAGAGAGAGAGAGAGAGAGAGAGAGAGAGAGAGAGAGAGAGAGAGAGAATGATATTATGTTATATAGCATGAAACACTCACTACATACCTCTCTTCCTCCTAAAACAACTCACCTCTTCCCAACCCACAAAAACCCCTAACCCATGGCCTTCATAATGTTTATAACAACTTTGAAATTATTGTTCTGTGTGTGTGTGTGCGTATGTGTGTGTGTGTAGTGTGTGTATATACAGCTCCCCTACGCCCAGCGAGGGGGGTTTTTTTACTGCTAACCACAAGAGCCATATTGCAGCCGTGCTGCTGAACATAACTTGTGGGCCGAGGTAAAAATGTGGTGGATTTTGGTGAACACGACCACAACCCGTGTGGAAGGGGGTTGTGGTTGTGATAAGTGTGGGACTTGCACAACATTACAGGGCGATATTGTGGGATTGTGGCCCTGGGGGGGGGGGGAGTTTATGGGGTCGGTATTGTAGTATTATAGATGTATTTACTCTTGTCAACACTGTAAGTTTACGAGGCGAGACGATAATACAATAGAGAAAATGGGTGGCGGTGAGTCGTTTTCTTTCAGTACAGCTTATTTGCATATAAATGCTGAAATATCTTTAATTCATGTCATTTTACGAAAACGCCTTTCTTATTACGTCTACTCATACATATCTATACATGAAGAGAGAAAGAAATACATCCATAATTTCCTTATAGATTTTCATACATGCTCGCTATTTCCCGCGTGGGCGAGGTAGCGTCAAGAACAGATGACAAGAGCCGTGGAGGGGAAAATTCTACACTTGGTTCCTTGGTCTGTTCCTTCTTTTGGGAAAGTGATACAGGAAGGGAGGATATACAGCCATCCTCTCCTGCCCCTCTTAGTCGCCTTCTGCGACACCATACAGGTGAATACGTGGGATAGTATTGTTTCTCCGCTATCCCCAGGGATATATATATATATATATATATATATATATATATATATATATACATATATATATATATATATATATATATATATATATATATATATACATATAATGATACAAACTTCCAACAGCCAGGATCGAACCCAGGACCCCTGTGCAACAGGCGGGAGCGCCACCGCCAGGCTATGATCGCGTTCATATGCACTTTGTTCGTATATATATATATATATATATATATATATATATATATATATATATATATATATATATATATATATATATATCTTCCTCTCCTGCAGTGACAGCATGAGGCACCGGTCACATTTCGAGACGTTGTTAGCAAACCCAAAGGACAAACCAAAATCGCCCTTGAGACACGCACACATAGGGCATCCGGAGGCTCTCTCTCTCTCTCTCTCTCTCTCTCTCTCTCTCTCTCTCTCTCTCTCTCTCTCTCTCTCTCTCTCTCTCTCTCTCTCTCTCTCTCTCTCTCTCTCCTTCCCAAGGACACCACCCCCCCGTCCCCAAACTCTTCCTTCGTTCCGAGAATCCGCGCCTCGACCCCGAGCGAGGGACCCAGAGACGAAGCCGAGAGCCAGGAAGTGGAGTCGGTGTGTGTGTGTGTGTGTGTGTGTGTGTGTGTGTGTGTGTGTGTGTGTGTGTGTGTGTGTGTGTAGGATTCCGCAGGACGTTGACCTGTGGCAAAGGATGTTCCTAACTCGTGATCAAGACGACTATTTTGAGTCCTGTTGTTATTTCCTTCATTTCTATGGTGTATGATGTTATTATATATAGCCACCCGAACTGCCTGCCTTCATACCACAAGCACATCCACAACCCACAACCACCAAGAGACATCTCTCCAGGTACCACCACAACCACACTCTACCACCACCACTACCACCACAACCACCACCACACTACCACCACAACCACACTCTACCACCACCACTACCACCACCACACTACCACCACGCAACATCTCTCCAGGTACCACCACAACCACACTCTACCACCACCACTACCACCACAACCACCACCACACTACCACCACAACCACACTCTACCACCACCACTACCACCACAACCACCACCACACTACCACCACACTACATCTCCAGGTACCACCACAACCACACTCTACCACCACCACTACCACCACAACCACCACCACACTACCACCACAACCACACTCTACCACCACCACTACCACCACAATCACCACCACACTACCACCACACAACATCTCCAGGTACCACCACAACCACACTCTACCACCACCACTACCACCACAACCACCACCACACTACCACCACCGCTACCACCACAACCACACTCTACCACCACCACTACCACCACAACCACCACCACACTACCACCACGCAACATCTCCAGGTACCACCACAACCACACACTACCACCACCACTACCACCACAACCACCACCACACTACCACCACAACCACACTCTACCACCACCACTACCACCACAATCACCACCACACTACCACCACACAACATCTCCAGGTACCACCACAACCACACTCTACCACCACCACTACCACCACAACCACCACCACACTACCACCACACTACATCTCCAGGTACCACCACAACCACACTCTACCACCACCACTACTACCACAATCACCACCACACTACCACCACGCAACATCTCCAGGTACCACCACAACCACACTCTACCACCACCACTACTACCACAATCACCACCACACTACCACCACACTACATCTCCAGGTACCACCACAACCACACACTACCACCACCGCTACCACCACAACCACCACGCAACATCTCTCCAGGTACCACCACAACCACACTCTACCACCAACACTACCACCACAACCACCACCACACTACCACCACACTACATCTCCAGGTACCACCACAACCACACTCTACCACCACCACCACTACCACAACCACCACCACACAACCTCTCCAGGTGTAACTACCACCACAACCACACTCTACCACCACCTCTACCACAGCCACCACCACACTACCACCACGCAACATCTCCAGGTACCACCAGAACCACACACTACCACCAACACTACCACCACAACCACCACCACACTACCACCACAGTACATCTCCAGGTACCACCACAACCACACTCTACCACCACCACACTATCAACACACAACACCTCCAGGTACCATCCCCTTCCACCACACTACATCTCCGGAGACCACTACTACCACAACTACCACCACCACCACAACTACCACCACCACCACCACCGAATCACACCCGGTGTAAGAGGGCGGAGCTGGCCAGCTGACGGCTCCTTGCTAAGAGGATTTACCCCCTCCCCCCCCTCCCTACCCCCTCCCAACCCCCCCCCCCCAAGGCCGGCACGTGCCTCAGGGGCTGGCCTGACTCCCCCTCTGACGTCACCGAGACACCCCCCTCCTCCCCACCCCCCCCTTCCTCCCCCGTCATGCAGGCAGTCTGAACTGTGTGTGGTTCTCCGGACCATGAACTCTCTCTCTCTCTCTCTCTCTCTCTCTCTCTCTCTCTGTATATATATATATATATATATATATATATATATATATATATATATATATATATATATATATATATATATATATATATATATAATCTTGTCAAACAGGACGATAATTTGCTGGATCGTTATCTTGCAAAGCGATCGAATATATATATATGTAGAGAGAGAGAGAGAGAGAGAGAGAGAGAGAGAGAGACAGAGAGAGAGAGAGAGAGAGAGAGAGAGAGAGAGAGAGAGAGAGAGAGAGAGAGGAAACAATGTGTGTGTGTGTGTGTGTGTGTGTGTGTGTGTGTGTGTGTGTTGAAATCCTGGACCAGCATGGAATTCCATTAGTTCATAATCCTTCACACTTTACCATCACTCATTGTTATAAAAGTAATACTTTTCTTACTTTTTCGTACAAAGTCACATTGATGTTATCTTTATACAGTTCAACAAAATATAAAGTTACTGACACGTTATCAGTTATCATAACTAAACCGTGGCACTATAAGTTATCAGTTATCATATCTGCATCATGGCACTATACGTTATCAACTATCATAACTAAACTATGACTATACGTTATCAGTTATCATATCTAAACCATGGCACTATACGTTATCAGTTATCATATCTAAACCATGGCACTATACGTTATCAGTTATCATAACTAAACTATGACTATACGTTATCAGTTATCAAATCTAAACCATGGCACTACACGTTATCAGTTATCATATCTGCATCATGACAATATACGTTATCAGTTATCATAACTAAACTATGACTATACGTTATCAGTTATCATATGGAAACTATGTCTAAGATTTAAATAGAGAACCATGCAACAAAGGGCCGGGACCCGAACGATCCAGGAGATAACTTAATTTATCTTGGCTACATAGTGTGGATAATGATGGTGTACCAACTTGATAAGTGACAAGGCTAATGGCCAAAACACCCATTAACAACACGAATGGGTCCCGCTTAATCACCTGACTGGTGGTACTCCCCCCCATCACCACCCCAAAACACACACACACACACACACACACACACACACACACACACACACAAACACACACACACACACACACGAATACACGCACGAACACGAATTATCAAATCAATGTAATGTGTACAATCACGATGGCTAAGATTCTAAAAAAAAGAAAGAAAGGAAAACGAAAAAAAAAAAAAGGAAATTAAGTCTAAGAACTTTCTTGAAGAGAAAACTTTCTTCCAGTGGTAAAGAAAACGGGAAAGGGGTATACCTCCCCGAGGGAGAAAGTTTACATTTAAAGTCCTTGTGTTCTTCGTAATTATCAATAACTTCCAGAGCACACAGAGCGTGTGTACACTCCGGGCTCAACCACACCGGGGGAAGAGGTCGGGGAAGAGATGGTGCCAAGTGAGGATACAGGTCGGTAGGTGGAGGGGAGGGGGAGGGGGGTAGATGAGAGGGTGGGGGGGTAAGTGGGGATGGGTGGGGAGGGCAGGAGGTAATGGGTGGAGGGGGTTGGGGTAGGTGAAGGGTATGGGGAGGGGAGGGGGGAAAGAGGGGATGGGGGATATGGGAAGGAGGAGGAGAGGGGGGGGAGGGAAGGGGGGGAGGTGAAGTACATTAATTTGATTAAAATTTCCAAAGTTTTCGATTAGTGAGGAGGAGGAGGAGGAGGAGGAGGAGGGGGAGGGGGAAGGGGAGGAGGAGGAGGGGAAGGAGGAGGAGGAGGAGGAGGAGCGGGAGGAGGAGGGGAAGGAGGAGGAGGAGGAGGAGGGGAAGAGGAGGAGGAGGAGGAGGGGGAAGGGGAGCGGGAAGAAGAGGAGGAGGAGGAGGAGGAGGAGGAGGAGGCTTTGGCTTCCTCGGGCCAGACTCCTCCCCCCGACTACTACTACTACTACTACTACTACTACTATTACTACTACTACAACCACTACCACCACAACTACAACCCCCAACCCCCACTTTCCCCCCCCCCTTCAACAACAACCCCCCGACCCGACCCCCCGACCGCCCCCCTACACAATAAACCTCCCACACCGAGGTACATCATCATGCACCACTTAACACTTACGACCACCTTAAGTGACCACGACCGACCTGGATAAGTCACCCAAGGTTCAAGAAAGTAGAGTTACTGTGGGTCTGTCTGTACAGTGCAGATCCAACGCGTAGTGTGTATTACCTCCGTGATCTGCCGAAAGATGGAGAGAGAGAGAGAGAGAGAGAGAGAGAGAGAGAGAGAGAGAGAGAGAGAGAGATGCGCGTATGTGTGTGTGTGCGTGTGTGTGTGTGTGTGTGTGTGTGTGTATAAACTTTATAATGGTCTTTGTTTCCATGAGTTTGAGATCAGACGTCGTCCTCAGAGGCTGTGTGTGTGTGTGTGTGTGTGTGTTTCTTTTTTTTTTCTTTTTTTACCTGATGTGGAGCCCTTGGAAAGGTTCTCCACACTTTCCAAATTACAAGCCTCTCTCTCTCTCTCTCTCTCTCTCTCTCTCTCTCTCTCTCTCTCTCTCTCTCTCAGACTCGACCTCCAGTCTTAACAGCGTATAGCATTACGTCACACCTCGCCTTCTTCGGGGTCGGTACACGTTCTACCTAGGTGCCGTATGCAAATGAGCCCGACGTAGGATGCACCACGACAACACACACGAAAGAGTCAAACCTGTAATTTACATACCGAAAAATATATATATATTCCCAATGTGTTGAGCGAAGAGATTACATTAAATTACTACACTGGCTGGTCAAGATTACATTCTGGGTTGGATAGTCTACTGCGTTTCACTAGAATTATATACTGCCACTCCAAGTCGTTGATGGCGTACAAAGCGATACGGTAAAACATCTGTAAATAATAATACACACACACGCGACTGTAAGTCATTTACGAAACGAGTCTTCCATCGCCAGTCCACGAACTCTCTCTCAAACCTAATTAAAAAGTTATGCGAACCCACGTAAAAAAAAAAAAAAAGGTAAGATAAAAAAAATTAATCGAATTCGACGACTTAAACAAAGACATGAAAAATTTACAAAGAAAAAAAATATTAAAAGTAATTCAATGGAATCTTGTACATGATAAATGTAATCATCTTAAAAATAACAAGCTTACCTTCTTGCTAGGAGAACATACAAAGCTGAAAAGTTTGGGCGTCTTCCCTAATTATTAACTTTTAAAAAGAATATCAATAAATTTTACCCCCTTCTCCCCCTCATCCTTGCTAAGAGCAAAATACACACACTCACACACACACATATATATATATATATATATATATATATATATATATATTGGAAAGGATCACAATTTGTTTACCAAATGGCGTCCTAGCTTCGTCTCTAAGATGTATATCAACTGAGTGTTATATTTCTCTCTTGTGTCTCCCCTGATGATGTGATTATTACACGAAAGTGCACTTGGAAACTTTTCGTATTTCATCTTCCCCGTGGACTCATAGGAATATATATATATATATATATATATATATATATATATATATATATATATATATATATATATATTTTTTTTTTTTTTTTTTTTATACTTTGTCGCTGTCTCCCGCGTTTGCGAGGTAGCGCAAGGAAACAGACGAAAGAAATGGCCCAACCCCCCCCATACACATGTACATACACACGTCCACACACGCAAATATACATACCTACACAGCTTTCCATGGTTTACCCCAGACGCTTCACATGCCTTGATTCAATCCACTGACAGCACGTCAACCCCTGTATACCACATCGCTCCAATTCACTCTATTCCTTGCCCTCCTTTCACCCTCCTGCATGTTCAGGCCCCGATCACACAAAATCCTTTTCACTCCATCTTTCCACCTCCAATTTGGTCTCCCTCTTCTCCTCGTTCCCTCCACCTCCGACACATATATCCTCTTGGTCAATCTTTCCTCACTCATTCTCTCCATGTGCCCAAACCATTTCAAAACACCCTCTTCTGCTCTCTCAACCACGCTCTTTTTATTTCCACACATCTCTCTTACCCTTACGTTACTTACTCGATCAAACCACCTCACACCACACATTGTCCTCAAACATCTCATTTCCAGCACATCCATCCTCCTGCGCACAACTCTATCCATAGCCCACGCCTCGCAACCATACAATATTGTTGGAACTACTATTCCTTCAAACATACCCATTTTTGCTTTCCGGGATAATGTTCTCGACTTCCACACATTTTTCAAGGCTCCCAAAATTTTCGCCCCCTCCCCCACCCTATGATCCACTTCCGCTTCCATGGTTCCATCCGCTGACAGATCCACTCCCAGATATCTAAAACACTTCACTTCCTCCAGCCTCTCACCATTCAAACTCACCTCCCAATTGACTTGACCCTCAACCCTACTGTACCTAATAACCTTGCTCTTATTGACATTTACATGTACATGTACAGAGCATCAGATTGGGGAAGAGCAGTGTGGTTTCAGAAGTGGTAGAGGATGTGTGGATCAGGTGTTTGCTTTGAAGAATGTATGTGAGAAATACTTAGAAAAGCAAATGGATTTGTATGTAGCATTTATGGATCTGGAGAAGGCATATGATAGAGTTGATAGAGATGCTCTGTGGAAGGTATTAAGAATATATGGTGTGGGAGGCAAGTTGTTAGAAGCAGTGAAAAGTTTTTATCGAGGATGTAAGGCATGTGTACGTGTAGGAAGAGAGGAAAGTGATTGGTTCTCAGTGAATGTAGGTTTGCGGCAGGGGTGTGTGATGTCTCCATGGTTGTTTAATTTGTTTATGGATGGGGTTGTTAGGGAGGTAAATGCAAGAGTTTTGGAAAGAGGGGCAAGTATGAAGTCTGTTGGGGATGAGAGAGCTTGGGAAGTGAGTCAGTTGTTGTTCGCTGATGATACAGCGCTGGTGGCGGATTCATGTGAGAAACTGCAGAAGCTGGTGACTGAGTTTGGTAAAGTGTGTGGAAGAAGAAAGTTAAGAGTAAATGTCAATATATATATATATATATATATATATATATATATATATATATATATATATATATATATAAGTTTAGAATAAATTACTTCCCTCGGTGTTAAGATCAACATTAATATATCTAACTATTAACGCATGTTAGTGGTGCGTAAAGGAGTAAGGTGTACCTTGAGCACGACGGTACGACCCTTGAGCACGACGGCATAACCCTTGAGCACGACGGTACGACCCTTGAGCACGACCCTTAATTGTTCAATCCTAAAACCGGTCTAAGGTAACTTAACAATGCCTTAGGTGATTTGTGATAATTAACCAAATATAATTTGTTAGGATGGCGAAAATCATTCTCTCTTCTCTTTTTTCTTTACAATTATAGATATTTTTGGTCCCATAACTAAAATAATGGTATAATTCGATGATAATACACATATGATGCTTAACATATCTGTTTACAGTGCAGGTCGCATATCAGAGACGAAGTGTGCGTGTGTGGAGTATACGTATACACACACAACAGTGAATATGAAGGTAATTCAAACTTCATATCTAAAGGTAATTTAAACTTCTGAATGTATGCAAAATAGAGGACAAAGTATCAGATACCATCCGATCTCGACTGATAATCAAGAGGTATAAGTGGGCTAAATTACAATCATTTATGTAACTAATTTGGCCCGTTTTATTTCGGGCCATTTTCAAAAAATCCTTTTAATCCAGGGATGAATAGGATTGGTGTGGAGTTTACATACAGACAGACACAAATCATACTTCCTCTTTTTCTCTTTATCTGAACAAAGGAAAGTAATTAATGTATTTTTTTTCCACTTTTTTTTTATTTGCCTCTTTATATGCAAATGAAATTAGCTACAGCCGAGCGGACACAGAATGAATTGGAATTTTCGGGTGTGAACACTTCTCTAAGAATCTATTAAAAACGTTAAAAATAAAAATAACAACGTACGCTTATGAGAGAAAAAAAAATATCAGAGGTACGTAAAAGACGGAGTTTTATATAACACAAGATGTGAGAAATAAATATTGTCCTGAATCAATTATCATTCTCTTTAAAAGCAACAACATTATTGAAATATATTTTCACTCATGCAATACTCTCACATCGTTCATATATATATATATATATATATATATATATATATATATATATATATATATATATATATATATATGTTATTTTTTCCTAGTATGATCGACTGTTCTTAGTCAATGAACACACAAACACTCTCTCTCTCTCTCTCTCTCTCTCTCTCTCTCTCTCTCTCTCATATATATATATATATATATATATATATATATATATATATACATATATAATCACCATCCTTAAAACCAATTCCGCCTTTTCCCTCTAAATAGAGACGATCAATTACGTTCGTTCGTTCCCTCACAGCTCTGGGCCGATTCGTTTGCTAGGTCCAAGAGTGTGTGAATCAACACCTTTAAAGACGGTTGTCAAACCAACCCCCCCCCCCCCCCCCCCCCCCCGCAGGTGACGGGGAATGTTCTAGTGTTCACCTTGAACACTGGCCCATCACCCCAGCCAAACATTAGGTGAAGGGGAATGTTCTAGTGTTCACCTTGAACACTGGCCCATCACCCCCAGCCACACACTACCTACCTGGCTGGCTGGGGTAACAGTGTGATGTACCAGGGACTTACGGTGAGGCTGGGAGTCTACGAACTTGTCTAAGGCACTGGCAGGACTGTGTACGAGGAGGATTATTGGATGAAGAGGTGTAGGTACTAGGAGGGTGGTGTACTAGGAGGATAATGTACTAGGAGTATAACATACTAGGAGGATATTGTACTAGGAGGATAACATACTAGGAGGATATTGTACTAGGAGGATAACATACTAGGAGGATATTGTACTAGGAGGGTAGTGTACTAGGAGGATAATGTACTAGGAGTATAACATACTAGGAGGATATTGTACTAGGAGGGTAGTGTACTAGGAGGATATTGTACTAGGAGGATATTGTACTAGGAGGATAACATACTAGGAGGATATTGTACTAGGAGGGTAGTGTACTAGGAGGATAACATACTAGGAGGGTAGTGTACTAGGAGTATAACATACTAGGAGGATATTGTACTAGGAGGATAACATACTAGGAGGATATTGTACTAGGAGGGTAGTGTACTAGGAGGATAATGTACTAGGAGTATAACATACTAGGAGGATATTGTACTAGGAGGATACGTGGTTGGACAAGGCTCCTCCACTCCAGATTGCCAACCTGTCTCAAGCTACAAGGGGCTGAAGAGGTAGGTCAAAGTGAAGCTGTTCGGGTCACGTAAGGTCACCCACAGGGGGAAAAAGATATATATATATATATATATATATATATATATATATATATATATATATATATATATATATATATATATATATATATATATTTGAGGAAATGTTTCGATGGTGTGATTCAGTAATTCACATTTCGCATCATCGCTATGAATTTCAAAGGACAGAGCAACTTTTCTATTTCAGAAGCGGATAGTGTATAAAATATTCTCTCTCTCTCTCTCTCTCTCTCTCTATATATATATATATATATATATATATATATATATTTTTTTTTTTATACTTTGTCGCTGTCTCCCGCGTTTGCGAGGTAGCGCAAGGAAACAGACGAAAGAAATGGCCCAACCCCCCCCATACACACATATATATATATATATATATATATATATATATATATATATATATATATATATATATATATATATATATATATATATATATATCTAAAGTCTAGTGCTTACACTTAATCGTCTGCCTGGAGTCTCCTGGAACTGGCGTGTCAAATTACAATCAACACTTCATAGATACAACGGTACGACCCTTGAACACGATGGTACGACCCTTGAGCACGACGGTACGACCCTTGAGCACGACGGTACGACCCTTGAACACACGTTCTCTCCTCACCGTGGCTTATCTTTATCCTACGTATCCACGCCAGTAACTAACACATTTCTTGATTTTAGTGTTCACAATCATTTTCATAAAATACATGACTCCAATGGACTCTATGCGTTAACTATTTCATTGTAATTATTCCTAAGTTCGTGGGTAGAGGGAATGACGCATATCCATAAGCAGAACTGAAGAAAATAATTAAGGGCATCAACACGGATTTTTATGAACATCTTAAGAGAAGCAGAGATTTATTTCATTCTTTCTTTCCTTTTTCGAGGGGTGGAAGAGGAGGATATATCACAATTCAATGGTTCAAACCAAAAAAAAAAAAAGTTCACAAGAAAACACAGACGACATCTCACTGTACGAGACTACACACACACACACACACACACACACACACACACACACACACATACGATGGCCTCTTGCCTCAAACAGCCAACAACCGGCAGTTGGACCTCTCCCCGAGCACCAATAAGCAGCAGGTGAGATGTTCCTTGCCCCCGCGCAGTACATATCAGCTCTTCCTCCTGTCACCCCACAAGACATGTCAGAATGCGAGAAATGCTCCACGTCCCCCCGTCCCCTCCGTCCCCTCCTTCCTGAATGGGCCAGACCTGGGAACACATCTCCCCCCGACCCCCAAATAGTGTCAACCACGGTCTCCATCTTTCACGACCACGTCGGGGAAACCCACGGTCGCTCCTTCTGGCACCAGTCTGAGGCAAGTTAGGTTCGAGCGTCGGCGAGTTCCACCCCGCACGAGAAATGTACAACGACGGTGACATGGGCTGTCGTGGGTACGTAGCCCTTCTGTAGCGACTATTACTGAAACATAATTGCGTTGCGTCTCTGATGATTCATGCCCAGTGTTTGCGTAATGCCAGAAAGCAAATCATGAAAGTTTTGTCTTCTCGTAGACTGCCGAAGCACTACGAGGCGTGTCGCAGTCTGTCGCAACCCGTCGCAGCCTGTCGGATCCCGTCGCAACCTGTAGCAGCCCGTCGCAAACTGTCGCAACCTGTCGCAACCCGTCGCAGCCTGTAGCAGCACGTCGCATCCAGTCGCAATTTGTCGCAACCTGTCGCAGCCTGTCAGCCATCCACACGGCTCGGGGACATTTTCACACAGGTACCAATGGCTTTCAACGCATCCCTCACGTTCGTCAAGACACCAAGAGTTGATCGAATAAGGACGAGGAGATGGAACCCATCCTGGCTCTCCTTCTCTGGCTAAAAGGGTACACTGTCTTCCACTTTCAGCAACGGGAAAGGGAGGAAGGCAAACCTATACTCCCCGGAAGTCGTACCACTGTGCCCCGTGGGATTAAATTAGCTGCATTGTGGGCACTCTTTGGAACACTGTGCCTAACCTCTTGGAAAAATAAACTTACTGTTGTTCAGCACTTGCCTGACTCTAAGCATCGAGGAAAGCGTTGTTCGAAGCAAGAGGTGCGATCCTGGTAATCCCCAAACCTCTCTATCATCTCAAAAGAGGATTACTGATAACAGACAATCTCGTTCATATCATGTCTGATAGTTGAGAGCCAATATGTCGGATGTAGATAAGGGGTTGATCTACCATCTCCAATACATCGAGACATGAGTGGAGACAGTAAGAGGGCTGTTCTATTATCTCCAATCAATCGAGACATTACTGAAGACAGTTAGAGGGCTGTTCTATTATCTCTAGTACAGAGAGACATTACTGGAGAACACAATGAGGAATGCTCTATCATCTCTAATACGATGAGACACTGCCAAGAGATCCCACGAGGTCTGATCTTCTATCTCTAACAGAACGAGACATTATACATCTCCCCACGGTTGATCACCTCCAGGGAGCTGAACAACCCGAGTGTGGCTGGGCGAGGAGACCATGGAGAGAGAGAGAGAGAGAGAGAGAGAGAGAGAGAGAGAGAGAGAGAGAGAGAGTCCCTCCTCCATCACCTCCCCTCACCTTACCACTCACTACCGTCATCCCCCCCCCCACCCCACCCCACCACTCCTCCACCTGCCGACCCCCGGACCCATCAGGGTAATTGACTGCCCTGGGTCGGGCGGTCGGGGGGACAGCCACCGTCGGGGACCTGTCTCACTCGGGGTCCAGGGAAGGGTCGTCGACTCTGCTGTTAAATGGACGATTTCCCGCCAACAGGAGGAGCCAGGTGTATAATAACCCCCCCCCTTTTTTTTTTTTTTGGTCACCTGACGCGTCGTCTCTCCCCCTACCCTCACCACACACACACTATGTGCCTCAAAAATTATTTCTCACACCTGGATTACCTTCAGGTGACAGAAAATAAGTTACCTTCTGCCTTTCACATTCTGTCGTTTCTTCCACTGCTTTTTTTTCGAAGTGGGATGCGCATCTTTCTCAAGTGGGGTTAAGAGACAGACCACCCTCACCCCCCGCCTGGATCTTGGGTCTGTGTGGTCCGTGTATGAACGACCATATCCTGTGGTTAATGAAGCGAGAATGGCGGTGTTGTAAAGGGAGAGGTGTGGAAGGGGAACCAGAAGACCAACCAACCACTAGGTAGATGACGGAAGGGGAGAGATGTGAGCAGCGGACCACAACAGACCACTAACACACACATGGTCAGTTCACGAACCAATGAAGGTCTGCGTCAGGCTGAACGTCGTCGTTAACGCCCTATGAAAATAATGAATGGTTCGTGATCCTTCATCATCCATAGAAATCCTGTTAAGGAAAAGCAATGAGAGAGAGAGAGAGAGAGAGAGAGAGAGAGAGAGAGAGAGAGAGAGAGAGAGAACGAACCTTCTTCGTAATATTGACATAAGATCAAATAAATAATTCATACGAGAAATCTTAAAAGTCATTCAGGCTCAGCCAATAATAATAATTATATTAAAAAAAAAACCATTTAACATCGAAAATTTCTGCTCCAAAATATGGAAAAAAAACGAATTCACACACACGCACGCACACACACACAAACACACACACACACAAACACACACACACAAACACACACACACACGCACGCACACACACACAAACACACACACACACACGCACACACAC
Organism: Panulirus ornatus; assembly: GCF_036320965.1. Lineage (NCBI taxonomy): Eukaryota > Metazoa > Arthropoda > Malacostraca > Decapoda > Palinuridae > Panulirus > Panulirus ornatus. Next base: position 8,360,878 of record NC_092286.1, read on the forward strand.
AGCTTCACATAAAAGGGAATGCTGTTGAAGTTTTCAATCATTCCATTACGAATGTTAATATAATTAGAGAATCCAGTTACTTTCAATTGTCAGTTTTAGGCGAATTTCATGGTTTTCTGATCAAATGCTAAAAGCCTCGGTAATTTAAAACCTTTGATGTAGAGCGATACCAGAGGGAAAAAATATATATTGACAACAATTATAGTTAACGTTATACAATGAACAATTATAGTTACCGTAATACAATGAACAATTGTAGTTACCTTAATACAATCAACAATTATAGTTACCGTCATACAATGAACAATTATAATTACCTTAATACCATCTTATCTTACAGCGTTCATTACTTTCATTACAAAGTTCAAAGCGATCTCACTTCAATACCACATCCTACGCGTAGGATATCGACAACAACAACAAGCACTTTATCTACGATAACCACACATGATATCACAAGAAACAAACACAACAACAACATACCCTAACTACAACAAGAACAACAACACACACAACCCCACAACAGTTAATGGGATGACCAAGTGTAAACACACCCTAACACTAATAGTATAAGTAAGAGCATTGTGGTCAGCAGGGCTGGGTTGTAGTATAAGTAGCGAGAGCATCTGAGAGTATAAGGGAGCAGGTAGTAGGGTATATAAGTACTGCATAGTCATAGACTAGGGATATTAGTCCCATTAAAGTCTGGTAGGCGCCGCCCCCCCCATGAAATACTACGATTACCCTGGCTGCAGGGGACCTGTAGTAGCGGTAGCAATAGTAGTAATAGTAGTAGTAGTAGTAGTACTAATAGTAGTAATAGTAGTAGTAGTAGTAGTAGTACTGATAGTAATAATAGTAGTAGTAGTAGTAGTAGTAGTAATAGTAGTAGTAGTACTGATAGTAGTAGTAGTAGTAGTAGTAGTAGTAGTAGTAGAAGTAGTAGTAGTAGTAGTAGTAGTAGTAGTAGTACTGATAGTAATAATAGTAGTAGTAGTAGTAGTAGTGGCAGTAGTAGTAGCAATAGTATAAGTAGAAATGTTGTAGTAGTTGTAGTAGTAGTAGAAGCAGTTGTAATTGTTGATGTTCTTGTTGTTGTTGTTGTTAAAGTAGTAATAAAATTGTTGCTGTCGTAACAGCTCCTGCTATAGTAGTAGTTGTAGTAGTAGTAGTAGTAGTGGTGGTAGTGGTAGTAGTAGTAGTAGTAGTTGATAAATATAAATGAAAGAAGGAATCTTCGTAAGTTTATATAAGTGACGTAATATTTCTTAAGAAAAAATATCTTTAAAAGAGCTTGGTTAGTAAGCAGTTATTAAGTCTTCTCTCTCTCTCTCTCTCTCTCTCTCTCTCTCTCTCTCTCTCTCTATCTATCTATCTATCTATCTATCTATCTATCTCTATCTATCTCACTTTTCCTGACCATAACTGAATAGCGGGACCATCAGTCTCTCGTGGAAACACTGACGTGGACGGTTTGGCTTCGAAATGAGTAAAAACGCGTCGTGCCTTTCACAAACACACATCACCACCGGGTCGTAACTGCTAACGACCGTATTGCGCTGGTGTCGTCCCCGAGTTCGCACTCACACAAGGCCGAAGTAATGGCTTGTGACCCTTGACAATCATCCTTATGACCTGTCGCTGCTGCTGGAGACGACACAGCCTACGACCCCCTCAGGTGAGGTCAAACGTTCCTGCTAACAGCGAACCCAGGTCAACTCAGAGGTCAAGGGTGAAGGGTAAGGGGGGGGGGGGAGTTAGAGTGTTAGTTAACCCTAATTAGGTCAGGTCAGGTCAGGTCAGGTCGGGTTCAGTTTACCCAACGCGAGATGTCGGAAGGTTTTAAATAAACTACTTCAGGAGGAAGCAACGGGATGGCGTGGGAAGAAAAGAAATACATATCCCCCCCTTCCCTCTCTCCCACGCCCCATCCTCCCCAACAAGGCGTGCAGAGGGCGTGCACGAACAGTGTAATACCACATAGCGCCGAGGAATACCGGTAGGTAATATCTACCCATCACACATTTTCCAAAATGTACACTCTTTTATCCGTATACGAAAACGGGAAACTCTGCCCATTCTTTAATCTGTGTAAAGAAAAACGAAAACGGGAAATTCTGCCCATTCTTTAATCCACATAAGAGAAAACGGGAAGTTTCTACGATAATTCTGTCATTTTTCAAGTAAACATACGCGAGTTCCATCAATTTATCTAATCAACATTAAACTCCGTACCTAATCAGGTACACACACATCCAATCTTCCAAAACCTTGGTTGGCGAGGTAACAATTCTCTTGGTAGTCGACTATCCATCTATCTATCTATCTACTCCTCAACCTAAGATATATATATATATATATATATATATATATATATATATATATATATATATGAGAAACTACCTTGCTAATAAGGAACCAGACACTCTCTCCGCTGCACACCATCTAAAAGTAATTACAATTATCAACTCATTTATCCGTAAAGGCCAAAGAACAAACACTTTACGTCCATATAAACTCCCCCCCCCCTTCCCTCATCCCCCCTCCCCCCCTCGGTCAGTAATGAACCCTCTTTTCTTACCATTGTTGACGCTGGCGCCCCCCACACACACACACAATCGCCCAGCACACACACACACACACACAAACAGCAAGAAATAATAATAATCATCTTCATAACCTAACCTTGCTGATGATTGGAGAGGGGGTGTGAGGGTCAGCGCTGTTGACCTCGGTCTGTGAGGGGAGAGGCTGGTGGCTTTTGGTGGTCAGCGCTGTTGACCTCGGTCTGTGAGGGGGGGGGAGGCAGCGTCTTCCACCACGGAAATCCCTTTTTTTTTTAATTATCTTAACACTTGGCAGTATCTACAATACACTTTAGGGATATATATATATAATTCATATATATAAATATATCCTTTTCAGGTATAAAACCATTCATTATCGTGCGCTACTGTACGTTTAAAAGCTTAAAAAAAACAACTTGTCAAATCCACAGCGTTAAACTCTTCACAAAAGATACACTTTAAACGTTAAAATACTTCACTATCCACTATATAGCGTTAAACACTTCGCTATCCACTATACACACACACACTTGAACCTTCAAACACTTCACTATCAAATAAAAAAACTCAAAAGCAGTACTTCAGCACGGAAAAAAAATGACGTCATGTCCTTCAAGACGGGAGACGTACATTTACCCTCACGTGCTGTGGGTGACTGACGGTGACATGCCACAGGTGGTGGGAGGTAGGCGTCAGCCGGGAGGAGGAGGAGGAGGGAGGAGGACAGTGTTGTGGACAGTAATTAAAAACAAACGAAAGACTACAATTACCGCCATTCTTCTTATTTTCCCTATTATTATTTTATAGTTTCCAATGGATCTTAGTGACTGGGAGGCCTTTGGGGACGTCGTGTGAGTTGATCGAGTCGTCTCCAAAATGACTTTAGTGTCTTAGATTAGCAAAACGACAACTTTGAGACAATATGAATAATCAGAAGTTCGGGATTTGGCAACATTATTATTATTTACGTAGAGGGTCAAGCGTCAGCCACACATTATACATAATATTCTCTTTCTCTATTCTCTCTCTCTCTTTCTCTAAAGAGAGAGAGAGAGAGAGAGAGAGAGAGAGAGAGAGAGAGAGAGAGAGAGAGAGAGAGACCAAAAACTGGAAACAGCATATCGTCCGAAACCATTCCCATGGCATTATTTACCACCTTCATAGTCGTAATCATATTTATTTTGCCTTTATTCTTAAAAGTAAAACTTTATTCGTAATCTTCTCATTCAGACATTTTTGTTTTATAACTAAATACCAGACGTCTTGAGTTATGTAGTTTCTGAATCCTTTGGCCACTCTATGCCCAAGACAGGATTTCGAACAGATCGCGGTATGGATGTCAGTCTTCGATTTTTATTGTAAGACCCAAATAAACATGATAGTACTTGTATAAACATTATATTGTCCAGGATGATCATATCGTAAGTGAAACGCTCCCGTCTACCACGCATGTGGTCCAGAGTTCGAGCCTGGCTGCTGCAGGTTTGTATGCACTTTGGAAGAGCGCGTACATGTGCAATATATATATATATATATATATATATATATATATATATATATATATATATATATATATATATATATGTAACTACTGCCAGATGCAAGGAATTGTGGATTCCAATAACTCTTGCATGTGTCCATTATTATTATTCATTATCATAATTATTATTGTTATTATTATTATTATTATTATTATTATTGTTATTATTATTATTATTATTATTATTATTATTATTATTATTATTATTATTATTATTATTATCATCATCATCATCATTATATTATCATTTTCATCATCATTAATATCATTATTATCATTATTGTCATTAGATAGATAGATAGATAGACAGATAGATATACGGGGGTACCACGAGTGTAAAATTCTCTCCTCAAAACCCCCCAACACACACACACACACACACACACACACACACACCTAAACCAAGCACCAACCATCCAACAAGGGATCAACAGCTGGGCTGACTGTGGCACGATTGCCAGACCCAGGACTCACACCAGGCGAAATCTGTGATCCACACGACCATTGGCCAGGACTGACATGACCACCGGTATCATCTTCCGTGACATCTTAACGAACGCCGTAAATTGCAATCTCAGTGACACGTCAAGACATTTACTTACACTGTTAGGTTAATTGTGTACGTGCGTGTGTGTGTGTGTGTGTGTGTGTGTGTCCATTTATGATATCTATGTACCTCTGCGTTTTTTTAATTGGATTCGCCTCATTAATAATACGTCTTCTCTCAAAACATTTTCGCCTCATGAATCTACCATATACTCGTGATATATGCTTTCATGTGAGGCCGTTCCACACGACTCACAACAACAGTAGACAACACGGAAATAGAGAAGCGAGAAGGGGGTGAGGTTAGGTTACAATCAGTATAAAACAAAAGAGGAGGTTGAAGGATGCAAGCGTTGGCTTTATATTATATATATATATATATATATATATATATATATATATATATATATATATATATATATATATATATATATATATATATATATATATATGAGACACTGTAGGTGGCAGAAGAATACGAGGAGTAATTGGAGAACTTTATCGCAATAAAGTTCTACCATTACTCTTCGTATGAGAGAGAGAGAGAGAGAGAGAGAGAGAGAGAGAGAGAGAGAGAGAGAGAGAGCAACAAGTCTCCCCAGCGTGTTAACCTGAACACTATAACTAAATCCCTAAGATAATATAAGCACTATACTAAGATACTATCAGTACTATAATTAAGATGCTATACGTGCTATACGTGGTATACTAAGATGCTATACGTGCTATACTAAGATGCTATACGTGCTATACGTGCTATACTAAGATGCTTTTACTACTATCCTAAGAGAATATAAATACTATACTAAGATAAACACTATGATAAGATACTATTAATACTATACTAAGATACTATAAGATACTATAAGATTCTATAAGATACTATATGATCCTATATTCCCACGTCAGACTGTGAACTTGGAGCCACTTTACGAGGCAACAAGTTTTTTGAGTCAACTTAAATCATACGATAACTTTTTTGAGCCAACTACGTTTATATGATAACAATTTGACTAACCTAAGTTTACGAGATCACTTTTTGAGTCAACCAACTTCATACCATAACTTTTTGAGTCAACTACGTTTATATGATAACAATTTGACTCATCTAAGTTTACGAGATCACTTTTTGAGTCAACCAACTTCATACGATAACTTTTTGAGTCAACTAAGTTGGCAGGAAAGCATCAAGTTCCCCCAGGATAGACAGGTCTCAGAGATAATGAGTATTTATGAAGATCTTAGACGCTTCAAACACAATGGCTATGTGGCAACTTGACACACACACACACACACACACACACACACACACACACACACACACACACACACACACACAAGACCCGTGCCCATAAAGGTGTTAATGATGAATTCATTCAGTGTATTTATCTTAAAAAAATGATTGTTTATAATCTAAAAGCATTGGCCCTCACTGACTCCGAGCCATCCTTACCCAAAAGAGAAAATCCTGTGTTAAGCACATGGAAAAGGCTTGACCCAACACATCTCTCGGATCTGAGTGGATAAAAAAGATTTAATGTATTGCAATATGTATTTTGTTTCCTGTGACTGATTTTTTCGCGTTCGCCGTATACCTAAGCCATTCATTACTAAATATAACATTGTGTAATTGAAAAAAAGATAAAAATCTTTAGTATCAACTGACTGTTATATTTCTCTCCTCTGTATCCCCTGATGATGTGATCATTACACGAAAGTGCACTTGGGAACTTTTCGTGTTTCATTTTCCCCGTGGACTCATAGGAATATATATATATATATATATATATATATATATATATATATATATATATATATATATATATATATATATATATACAGTTTCATTTACAAATGTGTGTAAAATCTACACGAATATTTACAGAGATTTTTTTTTTTCCCTGACATGGCTTCCCTAATTATTTATTCTATTTGCTCTTACGACCAACAGTTAACAACAGTTGTCTCGGTTTTATGATAAAACAGTTCGTCAGTCAGGCATAAACTGCCTTGTTCGCAAAAAGCTGTTTTAGGTTCACTGGGGCTTATGTGATTTATGAATATAACAGGATTGCTGAATTCAGCTGTGTGTGTGTGTGTGTGTGTGTGTGTGTGTGTGTGTGTGTGTGTGTGTGTGTGTGTGTGTGTGATGGCCACAAGTTTGTACCTACCTATTTATAATTACCTATTTGTGATGCATGAAGAGGGAGCTATACACTTGTGGGACCCTATTTCGTGACGTAATTACCTATTTGTATCTATGGTATGGGAGCTATACACTTGTGGGACCCTATTTCTTGATGTAATTACCCATTAGTTGAGCATGGAGGAGTAGCACACCAACACATTTTGATGCAATGACCTATTTGCAATGACCTATTTGCAATGACCTATTTTTTCAGTATGGTTAAGGAGGTCTACACTCGAGAAGCCCCATAACTTAATGTACCATACCAATTTGTACAGTACAGAGGGGGTGGAATTGTACACTAATTGAGCTCTCTCGTTTCTCAAACTTTCTCTAATCTAATACAACTTTATACACTTTGTACTCTAGTCTACAATCACTGTATCATTCAATTTCACTCCGATTCCTACCGCGGTATTCTCTTTACGTCTTTGCCAGCAACTTTTTATTTCTTTTAATTTCACGTTATTGCCCCCTAGCTGTTCTGTCTCCTCGTCTTTCGAAGAAATGTTCATTGTTCTTGTTATCGAGAGGTTAAGAATAACATTTTCATTTCCCCTTTCTCCTCTCCCTCTCTCCCCCCCTCCAACCCTCAACCATACCATTCCTCAAATCATATAAAATGGTACAACACTTCGTCATTCCCCCATGATCTAATCCTAACCCTAGGATCCACTCCTATCTTTAGGATCCAATCCTACACATAGGATCCAATCCTATCTTTAGGATCCAATTCTACACTTAGGATCCAATCCTACCCTTCATATCCAAATCTACCCCGATATCCAATCCTACCCCAGGATCGAATCCTACACTTAAGATCCAATCCTAACCGTAGGATCCAATCCTACCCGTAGGATCCGATCCTAACCACAGAATCTAATCCCACGCTTACGTCCCCAATCCTAGCCCAGGGATCCATCCCTACCAGGCAGATTCATTCTTTAATCACAGAAATCCTTCTGTCCTTTGGCGGGAATCCAAAGGAATTGGGCCACACGCCATGACCAAAGTAGAAAGGATCCGTAACGTGTGTGAGACGGGGAGAGAATAGCGTCCGGGTCTTTCATTACCAGCTACGAAGAACGAGAGAAGCCAAGGACACTGGAAGGTGGCACTGGAAGAGGACACCACTGGAAGGGGTGACACTTGAATGGGACACTGGAAGGAGACACTGGAAGGGTGACACTTGAAGGGGGCGCTGGAAGAGGAAACTGGAAGGGGGACACCACTGGAAGGGGGCGCTGGAAGAAGACACCACTGAAAGGGGAAGGACACTGGAACGGGGCACTGGAAAAGGGCACTGGAAATGGGGTACACAGAAAGATCTGGGAAGTCTCTCTCTCTCTCTCTCTCTCTCTCTCTCTCTCTCTCTCTCTCTCTCTCTCTCTCTCTCTCCTCAAGCACAGTCGTTCGAGTCGTCCGCTCAATAAGTCGTCTATAACGAGGTCAGCAAGACACGCTACATGTAGCGATTATCATCTCTTTCATACGTTCCTTTCTGGACTTTATTTCTTTTAAACTTCATCTTATTCTTTTCACTTTTTTTTTTTTTGTCTCTAAGTTTTAAGTTATATATATATATATATATATATATATATATATATATATATATATATATATATATATATATATATATATATATATATATATCCCTAGAGAGAGACGGAAGGAGGATAAAGAAAAAAACAGAAACAGATAAGGAAGAAGAAGACGAAAAAGAAGAAGGAGGAGGAGGAGGAGGAGGAGGAGGAGGAGGAGGAGGAGGAGGAGGAGGAGGAGGAAGAGGAGGAGGAGGAAGAGATGGTGAGATGACAAAAGACAA
>NC_092286.1:8374543-8384543 GCF_036320965.1 Panulirus ornatus
TGGGGAGAGGTGGGCCATACCGGGGGAGAAGACAAGAGGAGGAAAAAGAAGAGAGGAAGAAGAAGAAGAAGAAGAGAGGAGTAGAGGAAGAGAGGAAGAAGAAGAGAGGAGTAGAGGAAGAGAGGAAGAAGAAGAGAGGAAGAAGAAGAAGAAGAAGAGAGGAGTAGAGGAAGAGAGGAAGAAGAAGAGAGGAAGAAGAAGAAGAGAGGAGTAGAGGAAGAGAGGAAGAAGAAGAAGAAGAGAGGAGTAGAGGAAGAGAGGAAGAAGAAGAGAGGAAGAAGAAGAAGAGAGGAGTAGAGGAAGAGAGGAAGAAGAAGAGAGGAAGAGGACGAGAGATAGGAATAGGAAGAGGAGCAAACGAGGAAGAGGAAGATATAGGAAGAGGAGAAAGTGAAAGAGATGAAGAGGATGAAAGGAAGAGGAGGAAGAGGAAGAGATGGGGGGGGTGGAGGTAGTGTGAAACACTATATGGAAGTTGTGTGGGAGTGAGTGAGTGAGGGAGTGAGTGAGTGAGGGAGTGAGGGAGTGAGTGAGGGAGTGAGTGAGGGAGTGAGTGAGTGCGGGAGTGAGTGAGTGAGTGAGTGAGTGAGTGAGTGAGTGAGTGAGGGAGTGAGTGAGGGAGGGAGTGAGTAAGGGAGTGAGGGGTGGGGAATGTCTCGCCTCCAATGGAGAGCGCTATAAGGAGGGAGAAGGAAAAAAGGGGATGATGGGGACCACGTGAATAGAACCGGAGAGTTCACGAAGGGACGTGGGTGGAGAGAGAGAGAGAGAGAGAGAGAGAGAGAGAGAGAGAGAGAGAGAGAGAGAGAGAGAGAGAGAGAGAGAGAGAGTATATTACAAGCCGTTCAACCACTCTCTCGCTGCACCGTCGTTCCCACAGAACAGCACACTGAAGTTCTTTCGTGTCTGGAGGGAGTCGTGTTCATGATGAACATACCCTTCTCTTCCCTCCTCCCCCTGGAGGGAGTCGTGTTCATGATGAACATACCCTTCCCTTCCCTCCTCCCCCTGGAGGGAGTCGTGTTCATGATGAACATACCCTTCCCTTCCCTCCTCCCCCTGGAGGGAGTCGTGTTCATGATGAACGTTCCCTTCCCTTCCCTCCTCCCCCTGGAGGGAGTCGTGTTCATGATGAACATACCCTTCCCTTCCCTCCTCCCCCTGGAGGGAGTCGTGTTCATGGTGAACATACCCTCCCCTTCCCTCCTCCCCCTGAAGGGAGTCGTGTTCATGATGAACATACCCTCCCCTTCCCTCCTCCCCCTGGAGGGAGTCGTGTTCATGATGAACATACCCTTCCCTTCCCTCCTCCCCCTGGAGGGAATCGTGTTCATGATGAACATACCCTTCCCTTCCCTCCTCCCCCTGGAGGGAGTCGTGTTCATGGTGAACATACCCTCCCCTTCCCTCCTCCCCCTGGAGGGAGTCGTGTTCATGATGAACATACCCTCCCCTTCCCTCCTCCCCCTGGAGGGAATCGTGTTCATGATGAACGTACCCTTCCCTTCCCTCCTCCCCCTGGAGGGAGTCGTGTTCATGGTGAACATACCCTCCCCTTCCCTCCTCCCCCTGGAGGGAGTCGTGTTCATGATGAACATACCCTCCCCTTCTCTCCTCCCCCTGGAGGGAGTCGTGTTCATGATGAACATACCCTCCCCTTCCCTCCTTCCCCTCTCTCTCACACTCACCCTCCCTTCCCTCTCCCCCCCCCCCCCCATGAAACTACCCGATATTTCTCATTCTGTGTGTGTTATCGCCCTCGTCTCTCTTGCGGAGGGGGAAGAGGAGGAAGAAAGATCCCCCTCCACCCTCCCCCTCCACCCTCTCCACCTTGTCAACTCCGTCTTATTCTAAGACGAAGTTGATGAGATGGAATTTTCGAGTCATTTGGGCAACACATGAATTTTTACTTTTACCTTTGGTGTTTGAGGGAAAGAAAACGGACAAAAAAAAAGGGAGAACGAGACAATTTTTTAAGATATATATATATATATATATATATATATATATATATATATATATATATATATATATATATATATATATCTGTGTGTGTGTGTGTGATGCAACATCATACCTCTCACAAATCATTATAAATACCCTATAAAATGAAATGAGGTCCTAACATCAGAAAATTCTGAAGTAAAAAAAGTTAAAAAAATAGAAATACACGTGTGTAAAAAATCGTCTGTGTGTGTGTGTGAGGTAGGAATATTTTTTTTTTTTCGGTCTTTTTTTTTTTTTTTTTTCTTTGCCAAAATAGTTTTTCAGTTCCACCTTCATATTTTTGTGGCTCCGGCAAACAGATTTCTAGGGATCCCTTTCTGAAATATTCTAGATGTGAAGATCAAAGGAAGGGAGAGAGAGAGAGAGAGAGAGAGAGAGAGAGAGAGAGAGAGAGAGAGAGAGAGAGAGAGAGAGAGAGAGAGAGAGAGAGAGAATGGTGAGGGACACATTGTGATAAGAATGTGGGACATATGGGAAAGACGGAATTGAGGCGAATGGGGTAGGACTGGTGTGGAAAAATAGAGATAAGGATCAAAAGAAAGGAAGAAGAAGAGGAGGAGGAGGAGGAGGAGGGGGAGGAGGAGGAGGAGGAGGAGGAGGAGGAGGAGGAGGAGGAGGATAGGGAAGAAGAAGAAGAATAAGAGGAAGAAGAAGAAGAAGAAGAAGAAGAAGAAGAAGAAGAAGAAGAAGAAGAAGAAGAAGAAGAAGAAGAAGAGAGACTTGTGGAGACAAAAGAGGGTAGGAGGGTAGACAAGAAGAGAGCGATGTACCAGCAGAACTACGTCTATTGCACTTGTTGCATCTCGGGTGCGACACCAGGAGGAGGAGGAGGAGGAGGAGGAGGAGGAGGAGGAGGAGGAGGAGGAGGAGGAGGAGACGAATCAGGAGGAGGAGAAGAAGGAAGAGGAGGAGGAGGAGAAGGAGGAGGAGGACAAGGAGGAGGAGGAGTAGCAGCAGCAGGGGGAAGAAGAAGAAGAAGAAGAAGAAGAAGAAGAAGAAGAAGAAGAAGAAGAAGAAGAAGAAGAAGAAGAAGAGGAGGAGGAGGAGGAGGAGGAGGAGGACAAGGAGGAGGAGGAGGAAGAAGAAGAAAAGAATGAGGAGGAGCAGGAGGTGATAAAAGAGGAAAGGGTGGGGGAGTTCGTGGAACGAAGGAAGACCACACCACAGTAGGGCTGAACCCCCACTCCTCCTCGTGTATGCTAATAGCCATAGCTGAAGGATCAACTAGGAATCCCCAATGGAATCTAGCCACCTAATAGCGGTATCGCCTGAGGCGAAGACCCTTACCCAACCACACCGCCCTTAAGGGTTAAATGGAGGGATGTCAAGATGGTGAAGAGGGGGCTCTAGTGTGAGGTGGGGGGGGGGGGTTTCCTAAGGTGGCTTGGCCGGCTGTTGTCCCAATCATCCTCTCCTTTGAGTGTCTGGTGAAAGGGAATGGAAATAGAAAGACAAAAGAAGAGTGAGAGAGGGGGGAAAGAGACAGGGTGAGTGAGATGTAGGGGGGAGAGAGAGAGAGAGAGAGAGAGAGAGAGAGAGAGAGAGAGAGAGAGAGAGAGAGAGAGAGAGAGAGAGAGAGAGAGAGAGAGAGAGAGAATACATGAATCAAAAGATCTAAAACACACACAAGCTAAAGAGTGAAACTCAGTGTTTCGAAAAACGCTTCTCTTCATTTTTCCCCTCTCCCTCTACCCTAACTTCAACAACCATTCGTCTTCCACTTAAGGCAAATCCCTGTTCAGGCCTTGTTGACCCAAGGAACAAAATGACATTCTCTCTCTCTCTCTCTCTCTCTCTCTCTCTCTCTCTCTCTCTCTCTCTCTCTCTCTCTCTCTCTCTCTCTCTCTCTCTCTCCCACTAGGACAGAGCTAATATAATGGGTAATGGGGAGGTGGAGGGTGGAGGTCTCAGTGGATCTTTACAGTGGAAGGAAAAAAATGAGGGACTAATTGTCCATTAGGAGACAGACAGCAACTGTGTAGAGTGTAAGGTAAACAGAACCGGACAGGTGTCTACGTTGCATTAGACACAATCTGTCTAAATATTGAAATAGTAGACAGGTGCTGTGATATGATACAGGGATGAGGTAGCTATAAAGTTAATCCACCTATATCACTGTCATATAGTGATATATGAATATATATATATATATATATATATATATATATATATATATATATATATATATATATATATATATATATATATATATATATATATATATATATATATATATATATATATATATATTTCTGTTTGTTTGTGTGTGTGTGTAGAAAGCGAGGGAAAGTTACGATAGATAAAAACATACCAGAGATAATGTTCAAATCCTTCCTTATCTTTGTGATGAATAAGGAACATGACGCCTTTAGACGGTGCACAAGAAATCACCACTAACTTTTAAAGACGAATTACGTGTCCAGTTTGGAGTATAAGACAGGTCGCCCTTGGCTGGAGCACGAACCTACGACTCGAGAACAAGGTTTAGTAATCCACCCACACCCCACCCTCAACCGGGAGTGGGTAGGGGGAGGAAACACAGATGCTCAGCCTCGACAGGAAATTAAAAGCCAGAGATGTTCATCTGGGGATGTGTGGTGGTCCAGATATCAGTAGTGCTTACAAGAAGAAGAAGAAGAAGAAGAAGAAGAAGAAGAAGAAGAAGAAGAAGAAAAAAAGAAGAAGAAGAAGAAGAAGAAGAAGAAGAAGAAGAAGAAGAAGAAGAAGAGAAGAAGAAGAAGAAGAAGAAGAAGAAGAAGAAGAAGAAGAAGAAGAAGAAGAGAAGAAGAAGAAGAAGAAGAAGAAGAAGAAGAAGAAGAAGAAGAAGAAGAAGAAGATAAAAAGAAGGGGAAGAAGAGGAGGAGGAGGAGGAGGAGGAGGAGTAAGAAGAAGAGGAGGAGGAAGAGGAGGAGGAAGGGAGCACTGTAGCACTGGTTGTGATGGTGGACCTGGCTGTTGAAATACGAGGCACTGAGCCACAGTGTACGTAGACCTACGTGAGGAAAACCTCTCTGTTTGCGATAGTTTGCGAGGGAACGAGAGGGCATAACTTACCTTCTTTTCTCCTTCTCGTGAGGAAGGAGCACTTCACAGCGACTAGAGGGAGAGAGGCATGATGATGAAGAAGAGGGAGGGAGGGAGGCATGATGATGAAGAAGAGGGAGGGAGTGAGGGAGGGAGGGATGATGATGAAGAAGAGGGAGGGAGTGAGGGAGGGAGGCATGATGATGAAGAAGAGGGAGGGAGTGAGGGAGGGAGGGATGATGATGAAGAAGAGGGAGGGAGGGAGGCATGATGATGAAGAAGAGGGAGGGAGTGAGGGAGGGAGTGTGGGAGGGAAGAAACAAGAATGTACGAACATGAGAATTTGAAGTGAGAGGGTGGTGTCAAACTCTTATAATTAATACTGCCTTCACTTATACGTCTCATTAATACTACTACTACTACTACTACTACTACTACTACCACTACCACTACTACTACTACTACTATCATTATTACTACTGCTACTACTACTGCTACGTGATATCCCAGCAGTTTCCGGGAACCACAAACACTGATCATTCTTACATTTCTCTCTTTCTCCTCCTTGCACGACTCTGGTCTGTCATCCTGAGAGGTAAATGACATGCGAATCACTAGCTTCGTATAGGTACCTGGGAAGGATCAGATATTACAAAGGAGGATTCCACAACCTTGTTTTTTCCCGTGAATACTCCTCGAACCTGTAGAGCAGATGGTATTCTCGTGGTAATACAACACAGTTGAGTGCTGTCTCGTCTTTTATAGAGTCCCAGACCAGGGAATTTATGGCAGCAGTAATATTTTTCAGCAGAGTGCTGGTGCTTTTCCAAGAAACAATACGTGTTTACACACACACACACACACACACACACACACACACACACACACACACACATACACACACAATCACATACACCCACACACACTACACATACACACACACACACACACACACACACACACTCACACACACACAATAATCATTATTCATTTTCTTGTTTTACAGAGTTGGTCAGTTGGGTTCCCTCAGGACACGTCGGGCTCGTTACTGTGACGGACGTGTGGGTGGAGCGGGTGGGGGAAGGGCGTCACGTGACGCAAACTTTGCCCCTCCCCCCCCCCCCCCCCCCTTGTGACGACGCCTTGCCAACTCTTCTTGATTACTTCGAGTCGACCGACCCGACACAACCCCCCCCCCCCCACCGCCCATCAACTCTCGTCGGGGTCTCTCTCTCTCTCTCTCTCTCTCTCTCTCTCTCTCTCTCTCTCTCTCTCTCTCTCTCTCTCTCTCTCTCTCTCTCTCCTTAATCATGGTAATACTTCCCGAGCAAAACCCTTTTTTCTCCCCTTTAAGAGCTGCGAGGCAATGACGTGAATACAGCCAATTAAGGCGACACAAAGAGATGAAAAGGAAGAAGAAGAAGAAGAAGAAGAAGAAGAAGAAGAAGAAGGAGGAGGAGGAGGAGGAGAAGAAGAAGAAGAAGAAATGAAGAACAAGAAGAAGAAGAAGAAGAAGAAGAAGAAGAAGAAGAAGAAGAAGAAGAAGAAGAAGAAGAAGAAGAAGAAAAAGAAGAAGAAGAAGAAGAAGAAGAAGAAGAAGAAGAAGAAGAAGAAGAAGAAGAAGAAGAAGAAGAAGAAGAAGAAGAAGAAGAAGAAGAAGAAGAAATGAAGAAGAAGAAGAAGAAGAAGAAGAAGAAGAAGAAGAAGAAGAAGAAGAAGAAGAAGAAGAAATGAAGAAGAAGAAGAAGAAGAAGAAGAAGAAGAAGGAGAAGAAGAAGAAGAAGAAGAAGAAGAAGAAGAAGAAGAAGAAGAAGAAGAAGAAGAAGAGGAAGAAGACCTTACCCCAAAGTTCCCTTCAAAGGAGTCGTGGAAGATCTAGTTAGGAAGACGTCGTGAAATGCTCTCACTGGGAGACATATACAAAAAAAAAATCCGTGGATTCAAAGACTAAAAAACCGTGGATTCAAAGACTAAAGCCACGGTAATGAAAGGCCAAAGGCATGAATCTTCTTCTGAGAAGCAAACTACCTCAGTTCGTTTTCTGTGGACTTTGCGAAAATAAAAAAATGAGAGAGGTTTCAGAGGAGCCCTGGTGGGTGGGGGATGATGTGGTGGAGTGATACACTGAGAGGAGCAGTATGGTCCATGGATCGTACCGTTTGAAAACGGACCTGGGCAGTACATGCTGGAAGGGCGAGTCTCACAAGGGTAAGTCTCACAAGGGCGAGTCTCACAAGGGTAAAGTCTCACAAGGGTGAGACTCATAAGGGTAAGTCCCACAAGGGCAAGTCTCCCAAGGGCGAGACTTGTCTCACAAGGTTAAGTCTCACAAGGGCGAGACTTGTCTCACAAGGGTCTCACAAGGGCGAGTCTCAACAGGTCAAGTCTCACAAGGGTGAGTCTCATAAGGATAAGTATCACAAGGGCAAATCTCACTCGGTTACGTTTCACAAGGAGACAAGAAGACCCTTTTTTTCTTATCTTTTGATCCGAGCGGAATCCGTAAGAGAAGGTTGTAGAGGGAGGGTTGTGGGCAGGTAGGTAAGTAGGTAGGTAGGTAGGTAGGTAGGTAGGTAAGTAGGTAGGTTCACAACCTGGACCTTAAGTGGAGGAAGAAGAAGAAGAAGGGTGTGATTCTTGCTCGAAGGGACAGCCAAGACATACCTAATGCCGGGGTTGAAACACGGCACGATCAAGAGAAGACGTCTGCTCGGAGAAAAGGATGAGGACGGTACAACAACATCAACAACAACAACAAAGGATCTTAAAAAAAAGAAGAAAAAGAATAATGGACGAAACGAAGCAAGTCATGTTGTCATGGGATGGTAAACATGGTGTTCATAATCACGAAATATGTTTTTAAATGTCTCTTTCCTCCCCCCTCCAACCCATCATCCCCAACACCCACCCACCCTTTTCTCACGCTATAAAGAACCACAAAGCATAATACAGGAGGAATTAAAAAAAAAAAAAAGGCCTTGATGGCATTACGAAGCATTTAGTTCAGCGTTTATAAAACATATACGAGGTACGAAAGAGCCATTGAAGTGAAGTTATGAACATTTTCACCAACCATCAACAAAACGGGTTTTAAAGAAAAAGAAAAAAATAACCAAAATACTCTTTCGAAGCTCAGTTACACATTGATGGGAGGAAGGAAAATACATATATTGTCATCTGTACTCTCTAAGTAAGTCTTGCTGTAGATTCCAGAGGAATTCCCTCTACTTTCTACTCACTGGTAGACACCTTTGTGGCTTCCAAACATGCACAAGTGCGTACAATACTGCTTAGCCACGGAGGAAACAGATTGCACAAGTGGAGCAGAAAAGTGATTTCAAAATGGTTAGGTACGTCGTAATTGGTGTTCATAAGCAGTAAATTTAGGAGGATGAGTTGTGTAAACAGTTTACTTGCTTTCCAGAACACCAAAAAAAAAAAATGAATTCCGGTTTCCAAAGAGAGTGAATGAGGGTCAACATTGGATGAATAAGGGAAATCCCATTTTTTCCCATTTCTGATTCTTGCCCGTATCCTCAAAAAAAAAGAAAATTTTCCCTTCTCTCTCTCTCTCTCTCCCCTTCTATTGCCATTTACCTCAGTAACAAAGCCCATCATTTCTTCTTATTCTACTCCTGATCGGAGAACACGAAGAAGAAATCTATGAAAAAAAATAAAAACGGAAAACAATTTCATATCTTACGCAGCCTTGAATTATCTTACTTTTCGCAATTTATTCTAGAGTGAGATCTGCGTCAATTTATTCAGTTAATACTAAGACTTTACGCAATTTATTCTAGAGTGAGATTGGCGTCAATTTATTTAGTTAATACTAAGACGAAATAAACTTTGAAATATCATCTGTCTTTTCACTACACCGTACGATAACTGAGCACAGAGTCTGAACAACCCACATTACTAGATTATCTAATTACGAGCCAAATTATATACCAACCTTTTACGAAACTAAATCTAATGACTTTGTTAATCTACGAAGAGAGAAATGGTTTTGGAGTAGATATTCCAAATTCTTTTTGAAATATTAAGTGGTGTTCACTCCTGTTTTGAGACCATGTCATACGGTTGTGTATCTAATGAGAAGAAGAGTTCGTGTAGTGGTGTTGTGGACCAGGTAAAATAATGCTCCTTCCCTTTGTTACAACCTCAAACTTCGACACAAGGTTGTAGCTGGAGGGAGCTGGTTTGGTTGCACAGCTCAGGTGAAAGAAAAAGTCCAGGTTGTATTGATAGTCCATTGAGCACGGCGGGACGACCCTTGAGCACGACGGTACGACCCTTGAACACGATGGTATGACCCTTGAGCACGACGGTACGACCCTCCAGCACGAAGGTACGACCCTTGAGCACGAAGGTGTGACCCTTGAGCACGACGGTACGACCCTTGAGCACGACGGTACGACCCTCCAGCACGACGGTAGGACCCTTGAGCACGATGGTACGACCCTTGAGCACGACGGTGCGACCCTTGAGCACGACGGTGAAACCCTTGAGCACGACAGTACGACCATTAAGCACGACGGTGCGACCTTTCAACATGAAGGTACGACCTTTGAGCAAGAAAGGTTCAACCCTTTGAGCACCAAGGTACGACCTCTGACCATGATGGTACGACCCTCGAGTACGACAGTTTAACCCTTCACCCTCACCCTTTAAGGGCTACGGTATTACGACCCTATATAATTTCCTCAAAAAAAAAAAAATCTCCCTAAATGAATTCTTATTTCCAACAAATTTCCATAATCTCTATTTCATTCCCACTTTCTCCATAATGACAATTTTTTTCTCCCCCCTCGCTTCATAATGCTACATTATAACTTTTTCTCCACATAACTGCCTCAAAAGAAGAAGGGAGTGAGCGCTCGCTCCTCAATTTACCTACATGGGTTTTCCACTCAGAACTCAAAAATATTGCTACGTGTGCGCGCGCGTGTGTGTGTGTGTGTGTGTG
>NC_092286.1:8387043-8394543 GCF_036320965.1 Panulirus ornatus
TGGCTATATTTAGAAGTGAGGCAGCGATAGCAGATACCAGCGATATGTATGACGTGGAGACCCATTGAAATGTTAAACACGAGCGATTTTTCATAAGCCAGGCCCTTAAATGTTTGTGTTGGCGATAATGGTATAAGACAGAGGCCCTTAACCATTCGGCGATATTCGCTAATCAGGACCTTCATGTTCATCATAAGCGATATTCGTAAGTCCAGCCCTTATTGTCTGTATTGGCGATATGCTGAAACCCTTAATGATATATATTGGCGATATTGTTAAGACTTTAACGATATATATTGGCGATATGTTGAAGCAGCCCTTAATGATATATATATATATATATATATATATATATATATATATATATATATATATATATATATATATATATATATATATATATATATATTGGCGATATCTTTAAGACCTTAACGATATATATTGGGGATATGTTGGAGTCAAGTCCCTAACGAGATATATATATATATATATATATATATATATATATATATATATATATATATTGGCGATATCTTCAAGCCCTTAAAGATATATATATATATATTGGCGATATTCTAAAGTCCTTAACGATATATATTGGCGATATTCTCAAGTCCTTAACGATATATATTGGCGATATATTCAAGTCTTGCTTTAAATGATAGACATTGGCGATGGCTAGAGAGCAGGACCTTAATATTATTCGTCAAAGACATTTAAAAGCAAAATCGTTCATTTCAAGAACTGGAAACATTTAGAAAATTTAAGGAAAAAGAAAAATAACGCCTATTATGTAAAGTACAAGTAATGTATGTAAAGCAAGACCATAAGTGCTTTTTCTTTACAAAAGACAATACCTCGTCCCCCCTAAATTAATCGGCGTTTCCTGCGTTAGCGAGGTAGCGCCTGGAACAGACAAAGAAATGTCACATTCGCTCATATCCACTCTGACTGTTAAGTATATATATATATATATATATATATATATATATATATATATATATATATATATATAAAAGGTGACCTTGATTAGGGGCATTCAGTTGCACGTACCTTCCCATTTAACAAAAAAGAAAATCATTTTTAACCAATATTCTTTATTTGTGTTATTGTTGACCAATCTCTAATTGTGCAGTCCTAAACCAATCACCCTTTACGTCATTATTAACCAATCACGACCAATCACCTTAGTCTGCGCTGTTGTTAACCAATCACTCACCTTCGTTTGAATTCTTAAACACCACTCCAAACTACTACCATTTGAGTGTTCTTGTTACCCAACCAATCACCCACGATGTATGGGACAGCGTCGCCCCCCGTATAGGACCAGCGGATATGACCTCGTCATGAAGTAAACCACCAGTTCTTGTAAGGGTTGTGTGTGAACCTGTTCCCAAGGGTCGAGTCGAAAATATAGATGTTGAAGGAAATAACGCCAATGTAGTGAAGGTGACCCAGGTGGGTACAACAACCACGTAACCAAAAGCAATGAAAAAAAAATGAGATCAAAGAAAATGGGGAAATTTTCTCATATTTTTTTCCCCTCCGTTTTCTTTTTCTTTTTTCTGTAACACCCACCGTTTTCGAAAATAGCAATGCGGTTCACGCTGAAAAAAAAAAAAAATGCAAAACAGAATGTGAATAATATTAGAAATGTGACGGGCTGGTGTGTTTGTTTTTCATTTTATTTATGTTCTAACGGGCAATTGGAGGTTTGTTATGAAGTTTGTGATCTTTTTGTTATTCTCGCCAACTGATGGTTGGGTTGTTTGGTCTGTGTTTGTACGTGCGTCTGTATGGGATGTCTGCCTGTATATGACGATAGAGGACGGAGGAAGAAACGCGTATCCAAGTATGGTTCATTATACCTCGGATT
The DNA here is from genome assembly GCF_036320965.1 of Panulirus ornatus. Lineage (NCBI taxonomy): Eukaryota > Metazoa > Arthropoda > Malacostraca > Decapoda > Palinuridae > Panulirus > Panulirus ornatus. The sequence goes on from NC_092286.1 coordinate 8,388,920, forward strand.
AGGTTAACTACGTGAGCACGACGGTACAGCCCTTGAGCACGACGGTACAACCCTTGAGCACAACGGTACGGCCCTTGAGCGCGACGGTACAGCCCTTGAGCGCAACGGTACAGCCCTTGAACACGACGGTACGGCCCTTGAGCACGACGGTACGGCCCTTGAGCACGACGGTACGGCCCTTGAGCACCTCGGTACGGCCCTTGAGCACGACGGTACAGCCCTTGAGCACGACGGTACAACCCTTGAGCGCGACGGTACAGCCCTTGAGCACGACGGTACGGCCCTTGAGCACGACGGTACAGCCCTTGAGCACGACGGTACGGCCCTTGAGCACGACGGTACGGCCCTTGAGCACGACGGTACAGCCCTTGAGCACGACGGTACGGCCCTTGAGCGCGACGGTACAGCCCTTGAGCACGAAGGTACGGCCCTTGAGCACGACGGTGCGACCACGACGGTACAGCCCTTGGGTATGATGGCTTGGCCTTTAACTTGACCCTTAAGGGTTAGGTGACGTTCAAGTAAACATACATACACACATACAGACAGACAGACAGACATACAGTCAGGGCAAACATATACACACACACAGAACCAGGGTCATCTGCTGACAGACAAACAGGCCGACACATAGACAGACAGACACCCTAACAGACAGAAACAGGGTCTCTTGGGTCGTACGACCTGCGGGTTGCTAACAGACCGACAGGCAAATAGACAGACTCACAGACAGAAACAGGATCTCCTGGGTCATAAGTGTGTGTGTGTGTGTGTGTGTGTGTTCCTGACAGACAGACAGACACACAGATAGACAGACTCACAGACAGAAACAAGGTCTCTTGGGTCGTAAGGGTCTGTGGATTACTAACAGACAGACAGACAGACACACTAATAGACAGGCTCACAGACAGAAGCAGGATCTCTTGGGTCATAAGGGTCTGTGGATTACTAACAGACAGACAGACAGACAGACAAATAGACAGATACAGGGTCGTCTCAGGTCAGAGGCTGGGCGTCTGTGGAGTTAGGGGTCATCTCCCAATATCCAATTAATAGAGATAATTAATGCCTTTACTTTTTATAAAAGGGGGTCCGGCGGCGGAGGAAGGGGGCCCTTTTTTACCTCTAAATGGCTCATCATCATCATCATCATCATCATCCCACCTCTCTCTCTCTCTCTCTCTTTCTCTCTCTCTCTCTCTCTCTCTCTCTCTCTCTCCTCTCTCTCTCTCTCTCTCTCTCGTGCCCTACCAACAAAGGAACCTGTCCGGCACCAGTACGATGCTGGCTGGTACGTCATCCCACACAGCCTGCATACCCTGAGCCAGACGATGAAAGTAAACAAGAGCACACACACACACACACACACACACACACACACACACACACACACCACACACACACACATACACACACACACACACACAAAGCCAAGGTTTCTCAAAAGAAAAAAATCGAGAAATTTCCTTCTCTTCTTTCTTTACTGATCTCAAATCACGTCTTTGGTAAAGACTATTACCATTCCTTATTTATAGATCCCGCTATAACTGAGAAGGTAATTCAAATTCATCTTCAAGTGCGACGAGTTTTTTAAGTGCTGGCCAAACTATGGGATCGTCCAATCTGGCAACTCTGTGGGCTTATCAGAGTGTTGCCATATTGAGCGCACGGGATTAATAAGAGTAACGTGACGAGGCTGAGATTGTAATTACCTTTTCGTATTCCAAATCAGTGACGTTACTTAACATTAAAGTATAGAGTTATTAAAAGTAAGTAGAGTCAGGTATCTGGATGATGAACATAGCTAAGATACGACCAACATAATATTCCCTCAAAGGCCCAGTCCTCTGTTCTTAACGCTACCTCGCTATCGCGGGAAATAGCGAATAGTATGAAAAAAAAAAAAAAAAAAAAATATATATATATATATATATATATATATATATATATATATATATGGTTTGGATATAATGAGAGGACTGACTATGAGGATAAACATGTCAGGATAACTGAAGAGGGAAAGATCGAGAAGAGGATGGAACGGTGGAGTGAAAGAGCCTCTTAAGTTATGTGGGCGCGGAGTATTAAGGAGGGTGCGAGGCGTGCATGGGATAGAGATTGGAAAGAAGTGCTATTCAAAGGGGGAAATCATGTGCTATCAATGGTCTGAACCAGGGCATGTGAGGTGGTTAAGGGAATCCACGGATTGGTCTGTGGGGCATGGCTTGGGATGAGGGGGCTCTGGATTTGGTATATTTATAATCACAGCTAGAGAATGGATGTGAGCGAATCAGGACGTTGTTCATCTGTTTGTAACGCTACTTCGCTTTGGTGGGAAACTAACTTTATATATATATATATATATATATATATATATATATATATATATATATATATATATATATATATATATATATATTAACGTTTAAAGACCTGATGAATTACCATAAAAGCCAAATAATCACGACCTGATGTTTCAATCCCAATTTGGAATCCAAACCTGCAAAATGGGTTCGGATCGCCAGTTATTCTCCCGGCATTGTGTTCCCGGTAACCCGATACACAACAGAGCATGAAATTCTCTCTATTAGTCGCCCGCAGGGGGTTGTTAAAGCTGAATTTCATTTCGCACAAGGTATCTCTCTTGCCCCCGCTTTAACCTCTCTCTCTCTCTCTCTCTCTCTCTCTCTCTCTCTCTCTCTCTCTCTCTCTCTAAGATGAGAAACCAGGTACTGCCCTAGTTTTGTATATATATATATATATATATATATATATATATATATATATATATATATATATATATATGACATTTCCCGACGCCATCACAAAAAAAAAAATCCACATATCACACATCGCACGGAAGCCGTGCCGCTGCCGGACCGACCGACATGTTAACAACGAAAAAAAAATAAAAAAAATAAAAAAAACCCTCCAGGCTTTTAATCATATCACCCACGATAGAGACGTGGTGATATCGCTTTGCCCACGCCAAACTACATGATATCAGCTACTGATATCGCAAGCCCCAGGCTGATAGCAATGTCAGGGACGAGCACAATGTAAGCAAACTAACCTACCTCTCTCTATCTCTCTATCTCTCTCTCTATCTCTCTCCCTCTCTCTCTCTCTCTTGAGGTCGGCCCGCGTGTGGGGCAAATTTCCATGGCGTCCTGTCCCACAATGCACCGCGCTTCTGTTTACATCGTGACGTCATAGGAGTGTTTCATCTTGAAATTGTTTTGGCGTCTTATTTTTTTTTCTTCTTCTTCTTTTTGGATTTTGTGTACTATTTAGACTTGCCTCTCTCGAAGAAAAATTTTTTTTAGTGCGGATAGGTTCCTTAGATATCTATATCTATTCAGTATTTCCCCCCTTTATTTTTCAGAATCTTGAAATTTAGTGACATTACGGCCAAAATGAAATGTGATTTTTTCTTCTTATCTTTTAATACGATTCCTGTTTGTAACTAGTTCCAAAAACTGGGTCTTACTTCGCTACGTGTGTAATTAACTCTTTGTACAGTACGGGGTTGGAATTGTACGCTCGTGGGAGCCCCAAACTCCAGCTGAACTCTCTCTACCTTACGATTGTTTTAAACTCTACTTTCAGCAGTGTGTGTGTGTGTGTGTGTGTGTGTGTGTGTGTGTGTGTGTGTGTGTTTAATTACCATTTTATGAATACCTTCTTCATATATTACGGGCTCCCGTCTCTTATATTTCTTATACCATCAAGAAGACTTGAATATTGTTTTCAAGTTGCTGGCGTTCACATCTAGCGTCGACCATTCCAACCAACCCCCCACCCTTACACTTGACCCATCTTTCTTTCCGTCTATTTTACTATCTTCTCTCTAAGATCAAAGTCATGGTCTCTGGTAACTGCACCTCGAAATGGAACTGTTTATTCTCAACATTATCTAACTGATTCAGGGACTTTAAAGGCGTTTATCAAACCACTCCTCTCCTTTCTCTCTTCTAAGGTGGACAGATGTGCTGCGTTAAGCCGTTCGCTGTAACTAGGCTTTCTTACTTCCTGTATCATCTTGGCTGGTCTTCGCTTGATCTTCTCGAGCATCACTTTGTGTATCTGAAGGCTCGGTGACCAGACCTGAGAAGCATAATTCAGTTTAGATCTACCTTGTTCAATAGCTTATGAAACCTTTTAGTTATCCAAGTACTTTTATGCGATCTTCATCATTGCCAACAGTATGGTTTACTTCTTTTACAATCCTAGCGACACCTAGCGACAATAGGTACAAAATCGAGCCCTACATCATCTCTTTCATACCTCGATTCCTGAAGCTTATTGTCTGCTAAGTGGTGTTCATGGTGAGGTCTTCTTTCACCGTGTTCGATGCTCCTTACCTTACACTTATTTGAAGTGAATTTCATCATCCATCTATCACACCAATTATGGAGTATATCCAGGTCCCAATCTAAGCTGCAGCAATGGTTTTGATTTTTTTTTTTTTTCTTTCTCTCATTGCCTTGGTATCGTCTGGAAACCTGTCTAGCTCATCTGGCAAGTTATTTACATAGACCAAGAATAGCAGAGGACCCAAGACCGTACCTTGTGGCACGCCACTTGTAACCTCAAGCTGTTCTGAGAAGGCTGTCTCTTATCTGCGTCATTTGTCCCCTTACGGCATAGGTAATCGTCGACCAAACGAAGGAGTCTATAACCTATAGCTTCCTGCCTGTAGCTCCAGCTTCTCGATCAATATCCGCTGGGTAAAGAATCAAGCCCTTTCTGGCAGTCTTAGTAACAGACAGTCGACCCATCCCTCTCTGTGGTCGAACACCGACCTCACCATCCTTATGAAGGACCTCACACCTTCGAGACGCAAGTCTTCTTTGCTCTCCAGCCACGATGTCTCCCATCTCAGAGGTTTCTCCCTATTGGTTAATCACTCAATTGATTATCGATTATCTTTTCTAGTGTTTCACCAACCACGCTCGTCAACCAGACAGGCCTGTAGGTCAATATGCTCGCGAGTCCCCCCCAGTCTTCCCTCATACAGACTGGTATGGCAACAATCTGCCCTCCTCCACCTCTTGAGACCCACCCTTTCCACCGAGCGTCCGAGTGGGTAGCATCTATAGAGAGAAACGTAGCGAGTACTTCAATACATTCCTTGAGCAGGAACGAAGGTTGGGGTGGAAGGGATGGACTTCATCTCGTCCTTGTGCCTGCCTTGTACGGATCAAATTCTTTCTTTCTCTCTCTCTCTCTCTCTCTCTCTCTCTCTCTCTCTCTCTCTCTCTCTCTCTCTCTCTCTCTCTCTCTCTGAAAGGCACCGGCAAGCGTCGTCGTCACCACCACTGAGCTAAAGCAAGGAACCTTGTGGAGGTAAAAAAAAAGAGAGGCGCCATTCGACTCTGTTCGTTCCTAATCCAATCAACTCGGCATTAGCAGCGTGCCGCTGTGGTACAGGGGAGTTCAGGGAGAGCTGAGAGATAAATGGAAAGATGGAGACTCTCTGTCTTGGTAGATTAGAGAAAAAGGTTGACGCTGGCTTGGTAGATTAGAGAAAAAGGTTGACGCAGGCTTGGTAGATTAGAGAAAAGGTTGACGCAGGCTTGGTAGATTAGAGAAAAGGTTGACGCAGGCTTGGTAGATTAGAG
>NC_092286.1:8399543-8404543 GCF_036320965.1 Panulirus ornatus
CACTTGTTCTTCTCCAACAACCTACAAGCTCTGGAGATGTTCTATGTTATATCTGTTCTACAAGAACAGTTCTCGCAACGAGATCTGTGTTGAACATTGGATATTTATCTCTTATAGTCTTGTTGATACACAGAGGTATTTATGTATGTCTTGTTACATCCATGATAGCAAGCACACACACACACACACACACACACACACACACACACACACACACACACAGACACACACACACACATACACACACACATACACACACACACACACACACACACACACACACACACACCCTGGTTGTGTGTATGTGTGTGTGTGTGTGTGTGTGAGAGAGAGAGAGAGAGAGAGAGAGAGAGAGAGAGAGAGAGTGAGGGTCTCTCTCTCTCTCTCTCTCTCTCTCTCTCTCTCTCTCTCTCTCTCTCTCTCTCTCTAAGTTGTTAAGGCATTTCCCCGGCTGTGGCCAAAGTCGCCAGTAATGCCCTAAGTGTCCCACACACCATTTTCTTTCCCCCCACGGGAAAGGAAACATTCCCGCTGACCATTTTCTGTCGCGGAGATGGAATGTTATATTTTTTTTCCCCCTTCCTTCCCTTTCTACCGTAACACCTCATCCACTGCAGGAACTAGCTGTTTAAAGCGAGGTAGACTGATAGTGAGTGTCTCATACGAATCCAAATAGAGAAAAAGAAAGTCAAAATTTTTTACTCAAACTGAAATGAAAATTTGTATGAAAATTTGACAGTGGCACAGAAAACGGGATTGGACATTTGGCGAACACCTTTTCTTACTTTCCATTCTCTTGTTCTATGTAATCGGTTTACTTGAATTGCTTCTACTTCTACTTACACTTACAACATGAATTACAAATTGCATTTTATGTATTTTTCATACCATTTTTTTGTTATATTTCCTCAATGATCCGTCAGAAGAGAAATACATATTAAAATAATTTTTTTTTTTTTTGGGTGGGGATATATATATATATATAATATATATATAAATATATATATATATATATATATATATATATATATATATATATATATATATATATTTTTTTTTTTCAGGTCCACTTGTTATGCCAAAAGAGAAAAATTTCTCGTACCCAAAGGCTCTCTCTCTCTCTCTCTCTCTCTCTCTCTCTCTCTCTCTCTCTCTCTCTCTCTCTCTCTCTCTCTCTCTCTCTCTCCGCCGATCACTTACAGCCACCCCCAAAAAAGAAAAAAGGTGTTGTTCTTATTACATTACATATTTCCCGGAATTTAAAAGAGATTATTACACCTTTTTTTTTTTCTTTAACTCTTCCTCGGCGTTTATAATAACAGCTTGCGTTAGCTGACTACGGCGTTACTTTCTCTCGATCCTTCACTCTGCAACAAAAGCCAAAAAATCCTGGGGCGTTTATTATCTTTTTTGTTTTAGGGGGAGAGCGTTTTTTTTTTTCTTTTATCTTTTTTATGGAGAGCATGTGATTACATTAGCATGTTGGAGTAAGATTAATTGACGGTAGAGAGACGTGGGAGTATGTTGGAGAGAGAGAGAGGAGCGGGTAAAGGTTAGTGAGGGAGTATGTTGGAGAGAGATGAGTAGATAAAAGTTAGTGAGGGAGTATGTTGGAGAGAGATGAGTAGATAAAAGTTAGTGAGGGAGTATGTTGGAGAGAGATGAGTAGATAAAAGTTAGTGAGGGAGTATGTTGGAGCAAGACGAGCAAGTTAGAAATCACTGAGCTTATGTTGGAGAGAGATGTTGGAGAGAGAGAGAAAAAGGGAGCAACATATTCCCGTAAGTGAGGGAGTATGTTGGAGAGAAATGGCTTCGGCTGCCGACCTGGAGTTTGACGAAATCTCTCTCTCTCTCTCTCTCTCTCTCTCTCTCTCTCTCTCTCTCTCTCTCTCTCTCTCTCTCTCTCTCTCTCTCCACCATCATCAATCCCATGACCACCACACCACCACCACCACTACACACCACATCACCACACCACCACTACCACACCACTACCACCACACCACCACCACCACTACGCACCACCACACCACACTACATCACTACCACCACCACACCACCACCACACCACTACCACCACCACCGCATCACCACACCACACTACACCACTACCAAACCACCACCACATCACACCACCACACCACACCACACCACACCACCACACACACCACCACCACACCACATCACCACACCACACCACCACCATCACCACTACCAAACCACCACCACGCCACACACACCACACCACCACAACCACCACCACCACCATCGATTACCCAGCCCATCTGCCTCACACAAGCCCCCCCCCCCCCCACTAACATCCTCTCCCCAAGTCCATTTAATCCCTAACTTTGTCCCAAGATCTAAAATTACCTCGTGAACTAACTGGCTGCCATCACATCTACCACTTAACTTACCTATTTAACTCCCATGCCAACTATCTATCCATCTATCCATCGATAGAAAAATAGATAGAAAATGTGATAGATAGATAGATAGATGATAGATAGATAGATAGATAGATAGATAGATAGATGATAGATAGACAGAGCGATAGATGGACAGATAGATAAATAGGTATACAGATAAATAGATAGATAGATAGATGATAGATAGAGAGATAGAGAGAGAGAGATAGATAGATAAATAGGTATATAAATAGATGATAGATAGATAGATAGTTACATATTTATCTATTTAACCATTTATTCATCACCGTCCTAGGACTCATTTCTTAACAGGATTTAAGATATCATCTGGAACCACCATTTCCAACGACTCCTGCAGGTCCAGGGCTGCGCTGCATGCAGCAGCAGGGCGATCAATACGGACCCAAAAACTGCCCAACGACCCAACACGTACCACGCCGCCCATCTCAACAACCCGGAAGGACGCAAATGACCCTAACTACCTATCCGACCCTCTCTCTCTCTCTCTCTCTGGGCAGCGTGGACATACGTCTTTCTGTGCTCTCAGCCAGCAGTAGCTCGTTCAACACCGGGCTGATAACATCAAAGTACCTCCCTCGTCCTACAGGATCAGAACCGCTATAGTTAAGAAAGAGGTGTGGATACAATCATAGAGTGTTTAGATTGTCAGTTGTTTTTTTTTTGTTTTTATAGATTTAGAGTCGAACTGTCTCGTTTTCTTCAAATGTACGTTTCAAAGTTAGGATTGTTAATTATGAATTACAGGATTTTGAATATTTCAGTAGGAGAATATTGCTCCCTTTTTTCTTCTGTATATAAGTCATGTTTTAATGTGTTTAAGTAAGACTCTAGTGGTTTTGTTAATTTTGTTTACATACGCGTTTTCTTTATCATGATATAAATATCTTATTCATCTAATATTTTTTTTTTTAGTCTTATTCATCTAACGATGTTTCTTTTAGATTTCATCAGACTTTGTGCTTTGTATAGGAAGTCATAATGTATATACTAAATGTATATTATCCTTTCTTTCACGCCTCTAACGATGATATAGGAGCAATGCTAAATTGAAGGTCATTAAACCTTAGATAATTTATTAAAGCCTTTTGTGAGTGTGTGTGTGTGTGTGTGTGTGTGTGTGTGTGCGTGCGCGCGTGTGTGTGTGTGTGTGTGTGAGTGTGTGTGTGCGTGTGTGTGTGTGTGTGCGTATGTGTGCAGGTGTGTGTGTGTGTTATAGAGAATGATAACTGAAATTCATTTATAAGAGGTTCAGGAGTTTAACCATTATCATAACTTAACAGGTTCCAATCCCACCCGCCCCCCCGGCAAGAGGATACAGATAAATCCCCCCCAAAGCCTTGACGTGGAGGTGTGTAATTCCTTCGAAAGTAATTCCCTTACACACACACACACACATCTGTACAAGAGTGGAACAGAGGGATTCCAACCCGTGCACGTGTCAAGGTAAGTCAATATTACGTGTTTTCTTTTCTTTTCTTTTAAGGTAAAACAGAAAGATTAAGACTTGTGTGTCTTGATTAAACTAGTTTAATCTGTGTTGGTAGGAAGGAGATATTAATTCTGTCGTATACAAGTGATTTATCTATTCCGTGGATTTAAGGATTTACTTTCGTGAAACTACAGGTGATTATCCTATGTAGGATTAACGCGGATTAACGAGACGAAGAATGTAATCCTGTGAATGGATTATATTCAGAGGTTATTAAATGCGCCGTAGGGAAACAGGGATTACTGTGGCACAAGACGAAAGGTGGAGATTACAGTAATTTCATCGGGGATTACATTCGTACCTTTGGAGGAGTAGGGAGTACAAGTACTATAGGGGATTAATATAGAGAGATAGGGATTACATGTACAATCCCCTTAAGGATTACAAGTGTATCTCTACACTCACAGACATGAGAGTATAGGTGATAAATCCCCTTTTTCAATCCCCCTTTTGGATTTGTACCTCCCACTGCATTGCTTGATAGGCCTACGGCACATCTGTCCTTTAGAACGGTACGCAGGTACATTACCCCAACGGTACACCCAATACTCAGCTGGTACCTAGGTATGCTACACCTTACGGTACACTCCTCTCCCTTGTACGGTACGCAGGTACATTTCTATCTACGTTACACCCTTTGCTTAGATGGTACGCTGGTACACGACCCATGTGATATCACCCAGTCAAGTAGACGGTACGCAAGGTACATTACGTCACCTTATGGTACACTTAACCCCTCACACAGGTACAACACTCTCCATACACTAAATCACTGAACCCCTACACCTGAGCGTATACCCACTACACAATAGGGGAATTCAAGCTGCTTTTTAATCTATTTTTTCTTTATTTTTTTCTTTATCCTAGTCTTTATTCTTTATTTTTTTCTTTATTTCAATCCTTATTCTTTATCAATCTTATTTTTTTTTACTCCCCGTATTCTTACTTTTCGTGTATATTGTGCTTTTCGTGGTGGTGGAGGAGGAGATGGAGTGAGTTATATATCTGTCTCTCTTGGCGTGAAGTGAGCTATCTCTACCGCTTGTGGTGGGTGGAGAG
>NC_092286.1:8409543-8429543 GCF_036320965.1 Panulirus ornatus
TTTCGTTGTGGCTTCGTGAGACTTGACGTGATTTTGAGATGACCGAGATGTTCGCTAATTTGCATATATGAGATGATGGTATATCGCGTATGTATATATATATATATATATATATATATATATATATATATATATATATATATATATATATATATATATATATATATATAAGAGATAATTCATAAGGCTTTGGGCAGAATAAATGATAATTCATAATTAATTTGTGGGGCAGAATAATAAATAATTCATAAATTCAAACGTAGTGCTCATCATTGATTTAATCCCTTTTAGCCGTGTTCGGACGACAGCGCGCGCCCTTTTATCGGCAGGCAGACCAATTCGCTGTGTTCGGACGCGGCCACCGATAAGGGACGTGACGTCATATCTCTCTCCGGCGTATGCGGATCTGCTGGCGTCATGCGTACAGCTCTTGCGTCACTCGATGCTTATCTGTGGTAGTCGCAGCTGAAGCAATTACGTCATGTCCAAGGCTGTAACGTCACCTCTACAGCTATTACGTCATGTCCAAGGCTGTTACGTCATCTCTACAGCTATTACGTCATTTCGAGGCTGCGACGTCACCTCTACAGCTACTACGTCATGTTCAAGGCTGTAACGTCACCTCTACAGCAATTACGTCATTTCAAGGCTGCTACGTCACCTCTGCAGCTATTACGTCATGTCCAATCGTATTACGTCATGACCAAAGTGATCACGTCATGTCCAAATATATTATGTGCGTCCAGCGACCCTGGTCACGTGGCGTCACCTATATTTTTCCTATATTATTTCGCCTATATCATAAAGATACTGTGTCGTCATTGGATTAGAACACACACACACACACACACACACACACACACACACACACACACACACACATACACACACACACACACACACACACACACACCAGTTTGGACAACGCACATTATACGAAAACTTTTTTAATGGAGTTATTTGAAATTATATATTGGAGAATATATATAAATATATATATATATATATATATATATATATATATATATATATATATATATATATATATATATATATATATATATATATATATATATATATATATCTTTCTTTTTTCTTTCAAACTATTCGCAATTTCCCGCGTTAGCGAGGTAGCGTTAAGAACAGAGAGCTGGGCCTTTGAGGGAATATCCTCACCTGGCCCCCTTCTCTGTTCCTTCTTTTGGAAAATTAAGAAGAAATAATGAGAGGGGAGGATTTCCAGCCCCCCGCTCCCTCCCCTTTTAGTCGCCTTCTACGACACGCAGGGAATACGTGGGAAGTATTCTTTCTCCCCTATCCCCAGGGATAATATATATATATATATATATATATATATATATATATATATATATATATATATATATGGCATTTGGACACAATAGCTATACCCCCAAACAAAAAAATGAGAGGGGGGAGAAAATTGAGTTGGTAACTTTGGTTATTATAATCACATTAATGCTAATAATCATTATGAATGATTAACGCTTTATTTAATTAACTGCTGCCAAAAAAAAAGTTTTTTTTTGTGGGCTAAATAATGATGCAGACAGTTTCGACTGTGAGGTAATGAAAACGGGGAAAAGGTGAAACAGTCAGTTATTATACAAATGGAAAAGCATGTTCATATTCTGATGACCTTGTGATGTTCACTGTTCACACACTGGCTGGGATTAGGAGTGTTCACGTAGTGGTCTAAACCAGCTGGGATAATGTTCACAATGGCTGGGATTTCGGGATCATAATCCTGTGGGAGGCTGTGGGAGTAATGACTTCGTCTCTGAGTGTGGGAGGGGAGGTGTGGGAATATACATGTGGGAGGGGAGGTGAGGGAAGTATATATGTGGGAGGGGAGGTGAGGGAAGTATATATGTGGGAGGGGAGGTGAGGGAAGTATATATGTGGGAGGGGAGGTGAGGGAAATATATATATACTTTCCAGTTTTGAGGTGGCGGTGGAAGAGGAGGCATGTCTGATTGCTGGAAGACATTACTGATGATGGAACAGGAGGAAGGAAGGAAGAGAGGGTAGGGAAAGAAGGAGCGAGGATGGGAGAGGTGGGAGGGAAGGGAGAAGGTGGCGGTGGTGGGGAGAGAGAGAGAAAGAGAGAGAGAGAGAGAGAGAGAGAGAGAGAGAGAGAGAGAGAGAGAGAGAGAGAGAGAGAGAGAGAGAGAGAGAGAGAGAGGAAGCTCTTTTGCACAGTGTCTTAGGCGAGTCAGTGGGTTGGAATGGAGTGTCTTAAGTTGAGGTTGCCGAAGCATCTTGGCCACTTCACACTCCTTTGAACACAGCTGGGAGGGAGGTTTAGGGGGTTTAGGGGGTTTAGGGGGTTTAGGGGGTTTAGGGGGTGCAAGTGTGATGCCAAGGTTAAGAGGTGAGTGGGTTGGGGAGGGGGGGGGGGGGGGGGGGGGGGGGGGGGGGGGGGGGGGGGAGGGGGGAAGGCTTAGGGGGTGGGGGTGTGGGGGTGTGAGGTGTGTGGGTCGTAGTTAGTGGTGTGGTCCAGTAGTTAGTGGATGTGGTCCAGGACGTTAGATGGATGTGGTCCAGTACGTTAGATGGATGTGGTCCAGTACGTTAGATGGATGTGGTCCAGTACGTTAGATGGATGTGGTCCAGTACGTTAGATGGATGTGGTCCAGTACGTTAGATGGATGTGGTCCAGTACGTTAGATGGATGTGGTCCAGTACGTTAGATGGATGTGGTCCAGTACGTTAGATGGATGTGGTCCAGTACGTTAGATGGATGTGGTCCAGTACGTTAGATGGATGTGGTCCAGTACGTTAGATGGATGTGGTCCAGTACGTTAGATGGATGTGGTCCAGTACGTTAGATGGATGTGGTCCAGTACGTTAGATGGATGTGGTCCAGTACGTTAGATGGATGTGGTCCAGTACGTTAGATGGATGTGGTCCAGTACGTTAGATGGATGTGGTCCAGTACGTTAGATGGATGTGCTCCAGTACGTTAGATGGATGTGGTCCAGTACGTTAGATGGATGTGGTCCAGTACGTTAGATGGATGTGGTCCAGTACGTTAGATGGATGTGGTCCAGTACGTTAGATGGATGTGGTCCAGTACGTTAGATGGATGTGGTCCAGTACGTTAGATGGATGTGGTCCAGTACGTTAGATGGATGTGGTCCAGTACGTTAGATGGATGTGGTCCAGGACGTTAGATGGATGTGGTCCAGTACGTTAGATGGATGTGGTCCAGTACGTTAGATGGATGTGGTCCATTACGTTAGATGGATGTGGTCCAGGACACGGCAAGTGGGTTTGAACTAAGGCACCTGACCTGGATGTAGGCCAAGACACGTCATCTACGTGCGATTTGCAGGGCACGTCAGGTGGGCGTGGACAAGGACACGTCAGCTGGGCGTGGTAGCAGGACACGTCAGGTGGACGTGGACCAGGGCACGTCAAATCGGTGCAGTCCAGGGCACGTCAGCTGGACGTGGACCAGGACACGTCAGCTGGACGTGGACCAGGGCACGTCAAGTCGGTGTAGTCCAGGGCACGTCAGCTGGACGTGGACCAGGACACGTCAGCTGGACGTGGACCAGGACACGTCAGCTGGGCGTGGTAGCAGGACACGTCAGCTGAGAGCAGTCATGCGAATCTCTGGAGATAGATAGCGATGGCAGAGATCTCTGGTGGCGCTCAGTGGCATTATCCTGTTCAGCTTCAGCATCCACCTCCAGCTCTCCCTCCTCCTGTATATACACACAAGTTACGTATGTTGTATTGGTAACTGGCTTGCTTGTATGTCCTGACATTTGGCCCCAGATATTGGGTTTGGTGTTGCCGGTAGAGGCCATGAAATTGACGTGTGTGTGTGTGTGTGTGTGTGTGTGTGTGTGTGTGTGTGTGTGTGTGTGTGTGCGTTGACGTCGTATATACTCAAATAAATGCGTCACCAGACGTTCTGTTTACATGTGCGTCACACATGTTCTCCCAGGATGGTGAACAAACACATCCCATCAACAAACAACTGAGCATCTAATACTTTATATATATATATATATATATATATATATATATATATATATATATATATATATATATATATATATATATATATATATATATATATACATATATTAGCTGAATTTTCATGAATTTTAAATTTTACGTATTTTGATAGCCTTTTTCAAGGTCGGTTTATCAAACTTCGAAAGGAATTTTATCCAATTACGTTCCTGAGAAAAATTCTAATAGGTTCCCATTTTTATGGGAGAAAAAATTCATGTGGGACATTTTCAGCACAAATCCTTCTTTTACGGGATGAATTCTTTCTTTCATTAATTTCAGTGTATGTTTTCATGAACCAAATATATAGCAATCTTGACGATGTATTTTGAAATACTTTTTTTTGATATGTTATGTGCTCGAGAACAGTACATGGGAAGGACAGATAACACAAGACCTGATGGTCTATGATGAACAGGTTATCTGCTGGAGAACAGTACATGGGAAGGACAGATAACACAAGACCTGATGGTCTATGACCAGGTTATCTGCTGGAGGACAGTATACATGGGAAGGACAGATAACACAAGACCTGATGGTCTATGACCAGGTTATCTGCTGGAGGACAGTACATGGGAAGGACAGATAACACAAGACCTGATGGTCTATGACCAGGTTATGTGCTGGAGGACAGTACATGGGAAGGACAGATAACACAAGACCTGATGGTCTATGACCAGGTTATCTGCTGGAGGACAGTACATGGGAAGGACAGATAACACAAGACCTGATGGTCTATGACCAGGTTATGTGCTGGAGGACAGTATACATGGGAAGGACAGATAACACAAGACCTGATGGTCTATGATGACCAGGTTATCTGCTGGAGGACAGTACATGGGAAGGACAGATAACACAAGACTCGATACGTAAAGGAGTGATTTTCGATTCCCATTTCCTGCTTTTCCCCATTTCCAGGTGTCGAAGCCTCGGTGATGGGTGAAGCTTCAGGGTTTTTGAATAGTGAACCCTATTACTTTCCCTCCTCTCCCGGCACACACACACACACACACACACACACACACACACACACACACACACACACACACAACACGTCGTCCACACGTATGAGAAATAGATAAATAGAGGAATAAGGCTTCAAGGAACTCCACTCAGGTCATCGTATCTTGACCCCTTTCATAGGACGGTATAAGGTCCGTGATCCCCCTGGAGTACGGTAGGTGGGTTGAGTACTGTAGTAACGTGATGAAGGCCGGCCATACAGGCTAATGATCTCCCCTGGGAGAAAAAAAAAAAAGGGATCACGTTTTCTATGGCGGCGATAAGAAGAATCACGTTTTCTATGGTGGCGATAGGAAGGCTCACGTTTTCTATGGCGGCGATAGGAAGGCTCACGTTTTCTATGGCGGCGATAGGAAGGCTCACGTTTTCTATGGCGGCGATAGGAAGGATCACGTTTTCAGTGGCGGCGATAGGAAGGATCACGTTTTCTATGACGGCGATAGGAAGGATCACGTTTTCTATGACGGCGATAGGAAGGATCACGTTTTCTATGGCGGCGATAGGAAGGCTCACGTTTTCTATGGCGGCGATAGGAAGGCTCACGTTTTCTATGGCGGCGATAGGAAGGATCACGTTTTCTATGGCGGCGATAGGAAGGATCACGTTTTCTATGGCGGCGATAAGATGAAGTAGTTAAGGCCTTTAGATTGGGTAATTATCTTAAGGATTTAGGTTAATGGGTGTCTTCTGTGAGGCGTGTGGTCGAAAGTGCACAACAGTGTTTGTTAAGGTATTAAATATGGTCGCTGATCAGGACTCGTTTGTATCACTGATGAGCACACACGCACACACACACACACACACACACACATTCGAGAGAGAGAGAGAGAGAGAGAGAGAGAGAGAGAGAGAGAGAGAGAGAGAGAGAGAGAGAGAGAGAGAGAGAGAGGCAAACTAGATATAGACCACAGAGAAAAAGGCAATCCATCACGTCTGTGGAACAGAAGAAGAACAGTTTGAGACATAGAAAAACAACGCCCACATCCAACCCATCCACCCACAGCTGGCCACCGACCACTCCATCACCCTCCCTCTCCCATCTCCCTTGACCACCACACCATATAACATTGTCAGCTTGACAGAGCAACATATATATTGAGTTTCCGCCCAGAAAGCGGGAGGGATCGAGCAATAGAGACATTTCTATTGTCACAAATGATAGATCACCCCTAGAGCCACGGCAAAAAGATGACGTATATATATATATATATATATATATATATATATATATATATATATATATATATATATATATATATATATATATATATATATATATATATATATATATATATATATATATATATATATATATATTCTTTGAAGATGTTTGATATCACTAGTGGGGTTGGGTGAGGAGGTTTCATAGTGAGTGAGGTTATGAGGGAGCCATACAACCCCTCATCTGTGGTGTTATAGTGTCTCAGGGATGGTTGTGAGGGACCTTAACGTATACTGAGGTGTTGTGGTGTGTTAGGATGGGTTGTGAGTGAACTTCAGTATGACCTGAGATGTTATAATATGTCAGGATGGGTTGTTAATGAGTTTCAGTTGATCTAAGGTGTTGTGGTGTGTTAGGATGGGTTGTGAGTGAACTTCAGTGTGAAATGCGATGTTATAGTATGTCAGGATGGGTTGTGAGTCGACCTCATTATATTCTGAGGTATTTTAGTATGTCAGTATACACCCCCACCTTCCTCACGATCCCTCACTCTCAATATCCATTCCTCACAACCAAAAGTAATGAGAAAGACGTCTCTCATTTCTAAGCCCCGCTCCAATTTCCAATTAAAAGAAATTCAAAGACAGGAGGAAGATATCAACACAAAAGTGTGCATTCCTTTATCGCGAATGCCAGAGAGCTTAAGGGCGAAAGCGCTTGATCAAACAAGTCGTTGGATGTCTTTCCATCTCCTTACGTCATCAAAAAGCACCTTACGTCATCAAAAAACACCTTACGTCATCAAAAACACTTTACGTCATCAAAAACGCCTTACGTCATCAAAAACACCTTACCTCATCAAAAAACACCTTACGTCATCAAAAAACACCTTACGTCATCAAAAAACACCTTACGTCATCAAAAAACACCTTACGTCATCAAAAAACACCTTACCTTATCAAAAAACACCTTACCTCATCAAAAAACACCTTACGTCATCAAAAAACACCTTACGTCATCAAAAAACACCTTACATCATCAAAAACACCTCACGTCATCAAAAACACGTTACCTCATCAAAAAACACCTTACGTCATCAAAAAAAACACCTTAAGTCATCAAAAACACCTTACGTCATCAAAAAACACCTTACGTCATAAAAAAACACCTTACGTCATCAAAAAACACCTTACCTCATCAAAAAACACCTTACGTCATCAAAAAACACCTTACGTCATCAAAAAGGAGAGACTGGATGACAGACGACGAGGGGTTATCGTCTTCGTCTGTCATCCATCTCTCCCCCAGGCAAGAGAGAGACGAGCTCTATATGTATATAAAAAAAGGAATTCCCATTATCTTAATTAAAATTCCAATTTATGGCGTTATCATTGCATGGACGTTCTTTCTCTTTCTTTTTTCTTTCCTTCCCTATAGTCCTCCTGGTTTCCCTTCCAGCAGGCGATGGTCAGTGGCCTGGAGATGGAGCAGCTAGCAGGAGGGTGTGTGTGTGTGGGTGAGCAGGTGAGGGAGGGAGGGAGTGTGTCTGCCTGCTGTTCGTGCTTCCTGCTTCCCTCCTGCTTCTGCCAGGCCTTTCAGAAACCATCGTGGCATACAGACCCAGCGGATGGGATAAGGGATATATATATATATATATATATATATATATATATATATATATATATATATATATATATATATATATTGCATCTATTTTAGGGGACATCAAATGACAGTAAGGTATACGTTGATTCCTGATAGATAAACTTGTGCTGTTTATTCTAAGCTGAAGATGAGATACGAAGCTTAAAGCTGACGAGGCTCACAAGGGGCTGAGCTACAGCGTCTGTGACGATTCTACGACTTTGGTAACACACTATAACACATGTACAGCCAGTGATAGCTCTAGTAACACAGTGTGACACAGGCTCGGCCTTTGACAACTCTAGTAACACAGTGTGACACATGGACGGTCGACCTGAATCAGGTCTAGAAACATTGTGTGACACACGCACGACCTGTGACAACTCTAGTAACACTGTGTGACACATGGACGACCCGTGACAGCTCTTGTAACAAAGAGTGGTACACGCCCGCCCAGTCCATTAACACAGTCAATCACATCCCACAAATGAATGTTCACGCCTGAGAATCATTTTTATATATCTTTTTTTTTTCAGTTTGGTATTCCTATGAGTCCACGGGGAAAATGAAACACGAAAAGTTCCCAAGTGCACTTTCGTGTAATAATCACATCATCATTCTCTCTCTCTCTCTCTCTCTCTCTCTCTCTCTCTCTCTCTCTCTCTCTCTCTCTCTCTCTCTCTCTCTCTCTCTCTCTCTCTCTCTCTCTCTCTTCTGGCTCACTCGGGGTATCCAGGGTTCAACAAGAAACCCACCTGATCTCCTGTTGTTCGACCCTGAGCTCCTGTTATCATAACGGCGCAAAACGGGGCCCTGGGGAGCCCTGTATCCCGTTTTACGCCCGGGTTCGAATCCCCCCCAGGCCTTGGAGACACCGCTTACTGTCTCGACGGGAATATCATTTTCAATTTTTGTGTTGTCTGTTGGCGCTACGTAGTGGGGGGGGGGAAGGGCCCTGTTGGGTGGGTGGGTGGGCGGTGCTGGTGTTATAGGGGTGGCGTACGGGCGGTCATGGGTGGCTCACGTGGGCGGCAGTACTGACACCATGTACGAGACGATTGGGGGGGGGGGGGGTCATCAGGGGACGAGGGTTTACGTTGTGGGTTTAAACTGGGGGTTTATCCATCCTCAGTGTGGTTTCTCTAGCTACTCTCTCTCTCTCTCTCTCTCTCTCTCTCTCTCTCTCTCTCTCTCTCTCTCTCTCTCTCTCTCTCTCTCTCTCTCTCTCTCACTTTATATATATATATATATATATATATATATATATACATAACTTATCCTGCTGTAGGAGTTCCATTTCTCCTTACGAGTCTCCTGCAGCTCCCAGGAAGCAGGCCACGTCCACCGGTCGCGGACCACAGGTCATAAAAGTGTGTGTGTCTGTGTGTGTGTGTGTGTGTGTGTGTGTGTGTGTGTGTCTATGTACAGAGAGTGCAGGACAGCTGAGTGGTGAGTGCACGTCATTTTCTTTAAGCTAGTTCCCTGGTGGTCATGACTTATGTGGTAATTGTTATTTAAAAGTTCATAGCAGGATAACTGCTGTGGCGTGGGGGAGGGGGAAGGGAAGGGAAGGGGGGTCGCCACTACGATGAAAAGAAAAATATCATATTGACAAAAAAACAAACAAACAAACAAAAACAAACCCACCACGTGACTGGACCAGTGCATTCATGGAGTTAACTAACCTTTATTTGAGATAATGGTACTTAAAGGTCACCCCTTGTTGACCTTGTTTCTTGTTGGAATCGGTTATTCATCGGCTTAGTTTGCCGTGGGTGGGTGTTGCGTCACTCCTGTTTACCGCTGACAATGTTTGCCGTCGGGTTTGTTTACTGACGAGAGGATGAAGCAACTCTGTTTACCACGGGAAAGGGTTTTTTTTTTCTTCTTCTTCATATTCTTTGTTTGCTTTGTTTACCTTTGAAACGTTTCGTCTGTTTTGTTTACAGTTGGAGTAAACTGTTGGAAAATTTCGTCAAATCTATCTATCTATCTATCTGTTTATCTATCTATCTGTTTATCAATCTATCTATCTATCGATCTCTCTGTCTGTCTCTATCTATCTGTCTATCTATCTGTCTATCTATCTACCTATGTATCTATCTGTCTATCTATCTACCTATCTATCTATCTATCTATCTATCTATCTATCTATCTATCTATCAAGGAGAACTATAGATACAGAGTTGACACTTAGCTCAACATCCAAAAATCTATAGAATTATAACCGTAATAATGATCATATTCCTTATCATTCTCTTTGTATAAATAATAGGAAGACGATGTCGCCTCTGTCTATCAAAACCCTTTTATATCAATCCTTTTCAAAAACCCTTTACATTCACTGCCATGCGTACAAGTCTAGAACATATTGTAGATATAAACAAAGACGCATTTTTATTGTGCAACAAGCCAGTGTTTGTGTTTTTGTTAATAAGACTGTATGTAGTTTGTTATGTTTCCCTAGGGTTGTAGTAGTCATGTGTATAATGTGATCCCCTCAAGGGGACGATATGAACCTAGTATTCCTTTTGTGTAATAAGAGTCGACCCAGACACACAGAATACAACGCCATCTCTTGTTGTGGTGACGAGATCTAATTTAACATTTAAGTACGTTTTTTATAATAACTATTTAGTGATGGTAGTATAGAAAATAGTCATTGCAGATAGTATGATATTATTCATTTCTATATTTTCTTTGAATGTTACACTAGCTGTATGTCCTCGTTCGTTGCGTGGTAGAAAAAAAAAATAGATGAGTTACGTACACCATACGAGAAGAAAGACCTTAACAGAAAACGATATCGTCTGTTATAGTCACCCCTGAATACCTTGAAGAAAACGAGAAGGGAAAGTCGCTATGAGTTAGCCTGGGAGGAAAAAAGAAAATGGGAGGCATCTCATCTCGAGACTTGTTACCTCATAAACCACAGAATTGCCAGTCCTTGTTACCAGACGACCACATACTTGCTGGTGATTGGCGTAGCCGAATGTCGTGTCATCCACAGGGTAAGGGATCTTATTGGTCGGTTTTGAGGTAGTTAGGGAATTCGTTTAAAGGCTTGTTTGGCAGTTGATGGTGATGTGTGGGATCATGTGGGGACACGGTATGCCCAAGGTGTTCATCGATTTTTCCGATTAGGTTGTAAGGGCGTGAGCTAAAAGTAGAAGGTGATATTACGAGCCTTGGCAACCTTATCTGTATCTGAACTCGAGTGAGGAGAGATGTCTTATCTGTGAGTTTAGCCTTGAGCACCGTGGTATGCACGACCCTTGAGCACGATGGTATGCACGACCCTTGAGCACGATGGTATGCACGACCCTTGAGCACGAAGGTATGCATGACCCTTGAGCACGAAGGTATGCACGACCCTTGAGCACCATGGTATGCATGACCCTTGAGCACGATGGTATGCACGACCCTTGAGCACGAAGGTATGCACGACCCTTGAACACCATGGTATGCATGACCCTTGAGCACGAAGGTATGCACGACCCTTGAGCACGATGGTATGCACGACCCTTGAGCGCCATGGTATGCACGACCCTTGAGCATATTGGTACGATCCTTGGTTACGATGGTACGACCCTTGTGCACGACGGTACGACCCTTGAACACAATGGTACGACCCTTGAGTACGATGGTACGACCCTTGAGCACGATGGTGCGACCCTTGAGCACCATGACACGATCCTTGGTTACGATGGTACGACCCTTGTGCACGACGTTACGACCCTTGAACACAATGGTACGACTTTTGAGCACGACAATACGACCCTTGAGCAAGATGGTACGACCTTTGAGTACGACAGTACGACCCTTAGTCGCAGGAGTTCGAAACCATGAGCGTGAGGGTCGTACTGATCACAGCCGTGTTCAAGGGTTGTACCTTTGTTCTGAACTGATGAAATTACCACCCTGCTTCCACATTGCAAAATACAGTAAGCTGTATCACTGTATTCCTACACCGTAGGCTAAGTCCACACAACAAATACATTCAGCGGGGTTTAAAAAGTTCAATCATTTTTTTCCCCGAAAATATGAAATAAATTATACAAAATTGATTATCTTTCTAACCGATAAGAAAAGCAATTCTTATCTCGACTTTCTGTAACACTCTGACATTATTATCATCATAGATAACGGAACAGAATTTATATAAAGCTATTCATCCATTTTTTTGTCTCCTTACTTGACGTTTAAAAATCATTTCCATAACCCTGATATGAGACATTATTTCAAGGCTCTGTTCCGGCGATCGGGTATTAAAAATTGGCATCAAAGAGTTGTGGGGAATGACGTCAGAGATGAGACATTAGAAGGGGGGGTGGTACCCCGGGGTGGCCAAGTGAGGCAAGGTACGTTTGGAGGTACCATGGTGAGGCAAGGTACGTTTGGAGGTGAGGCAAGGTACGTTTGGAGGTACCATAGTGAGGCCAGGTACGTTTGGAGGTGAGGCAAGGTACGTTTGGAGGTACCATGGTGAGGCAAGGTACGTTTGGAGGTACCATAGTGAGGCAAGGTACGTTTGGAGGTACCATAGTGAGGTCAGGTACGTTTGGAGGTGAGGCAAGGTACGTTTGGAGGTACCATGGTGAGGCAAGGTACGTTTGGAGGTACCATAGTGAGGCCAGGTACGTTTGGAGGTACCATAGTGAGGCGTTACGGGGAGAGAGAGGAAGGGAGATGAAGATATTGTTGGAGAGAGGTGAGGGTTCGTTGGAGAAGGGTCGCCAAAAAGTGGACTTCATGATGGAGGGTTGATGGAGGGGATGTTGGAGATTGACACAGGAGGTACTGATGGTGGAGAACCGGGGGAAGGTGCTTATGTTGGAGAAGCCAGATCGACGGAAGAAAGTTATCTCAAAAGGGAGAGACAAAAAGAGACAGTAGAGAGACAGATGGAGATTAGAATAGGAGCGAGATGAATGGAACACCGTAGAGGTGATTGGAAGAGGGGACAGATGATTGGAACACGATAGATGTGATTGGAAGAGGGGGACAGATGATTGAAACACGATAGATGTGATTGGAAGAGGGGGACAGATGATTGGAACACGATAGATGTGATTGGAAGAGGGGACAGATGATTGAAACACGATAGATGTGATTGGAAGAGGGGGACAGATGATTGGAACACGATAGATGTGATTGGAAGAGGGGGACAGATGATTGGAACACGATAGATGTGATTGGAAGAGGGGGACAGATGATTGAAACACGATAGATGTGATTGGAAGAGGGGACAGATGATTGGAACACGATAGATGTGATTGGAAGAGGGGACAGATGATTGGAACACGATAGATGTGATTGGAAGAGGGGGACAGATGATTGGAACGGGTTATAGGCGATTGGGAGAGGGGGCGAGATGACTTGAAGAGGGGAGAGGTGATTGGATGGGGCAACAGGTCGGTTATTGGGAGAAGAGATATGATGCAGAACCGCCACCTCTCTCTCTCTCTCTCTCTCTCTCTCTCTCTCTCTCTCTCTCTCTCTCTCTCTCTCTCTCTCTCTCTCTCTCTCTCTCTCTCTCTCTCTCTCTCTCTCTCTCTCTCTCTCTCTCTCTCTCTCTCTCTCTCTCTCTCTCTCACCACCTCCAACAATGTCTTCCTTCTCCCTACCCATCTCTCCCTACATCTCCCCCCTACATCTCTCCCCTACATCTCTCCCTCCCCAGTTACGTCCAAGACCCACTCACGTGGTGGGCTGAGTGGGTCGGGGGGGTCGTGCAGGTAGCCTGCCCACCCTCACTTCAGGTCATGTGAGAGAGAGAGAGAGAGAGAGAGAGAGAGAGAGAGAGAGAGAGAGAGAGAGAGAGAGAGAGAGAGAGAGAGAGCATGACTCTGGTGTTGTATGACGCACGTGTTGACGTCACTGGGAGGAGGAGGAGGAGGAGGAGGAGGAGGAGGAGGAAGACGAGGAGGAGGAGAAGGAAGACGAAGAGGAGGAGGAGGAGAAGAAGAAGAAGATGGAGGAGTAGATGGACTTGATAGAAGGAGTAGTTGAGTGGACAGAGCGAGACAAATCGATTACCAAAAACACAATTGTGGGTAAAATTTGAAGACGATGTTGAACCCCACCACAGATGTGGACCTGTGGTAGCGCCACAGTGGTGGGACCTGTGGTAGCGCCACAGTGGTGGGACCTGTGGTAGCGCCACAGTGGCGGACCTGTGGTAGCGCCACAGTGGCGGACCTGTGGTAGCGCCACAGTGGTGGGACGTAGACACAGCGGTGTGTCCTACAGCGTCTCTCTCTCTCTCTCTCTCTCTCTCTCTCTCTCTCTCTCTCTCTCTCTCTCTCTCTCTCTCTCTCTCTCTCTTGTACCCAGGGCTACAGGTAGAGGAGGCACTGTATTCCCCTAGTACGCCACAGGCCATGTACCCAAACGTACACAAAAAAAAGTCGGCCCCTTGTATCATTCCACCACCACCAGCAGCGCCTGTATCGCCACTCTGTACCGGGATAAGAATCGTATATCATTCTAATGACCAAAGTTGTGACACACACACACACACACACACACACACACACACATACACACACACACACACACACACACACACACACACACACACACATACACACACACACACACACACACACACACACACACACACACACACACACACACATACACACACACACACATACACACACACACACACACACACACACACACATACACACACACACACAGCTTATTCATCGAATGTTTACATCAAGTTTATATTATATATATATATATATATATATATATATATATATATATATATATATATATATATATATATATATATATATATATATATTACGCCCACTCGACATGTTTCTATTGATGATATTTGCATAAATTATATCATGCTCACTTGGTAAACTATCTGACTGGGCTGAAACTCGTATCCATCGGATTTGCATATATACAAATGCAGTTTGCGAATGTGATATCGCAACACAGTGTTGCACGGGGGAGGGAGGGAGGGGGGAAATCAATGGCAGTAGTTCATATAGTGTTGAGTGCTGGGCTGTGTGTGTGTGTGTGTGTGTGTGTGTGTGTGTGTGTGTGTGTGTGTGTGTGTGTGTGTGTGTGTGTGTGTTTTCTAGTACAACTTTGGAAATTGTGTCAATAGAGTACAGGGGTCACAAAGATTTTTTTCCTTTTTCTTTTACTGAACAATTTTCTTAGTTTGATAAGAACTTTTATGTTTACCGAAAAGCATGTGTCTGTCTGGTCTACGGTCGTAGGAGGTGGTGTTTGGAGGAGGTTTGGGGAGCGTACCACATTCGTTATGTTTACATTACGTCTCATGTAAGGGGTGTAATTTGTCAACGATTGTGTGTGTAAAGTTTACCACACACACGTCAAGTTTACTTGTGGGGGGGGGGGCAGGATAATTGGATATGTTAAGTTTTTCATGTATATCAAGTTTACCAATTACAGGTTTCCCCATATAACACGAAATTACCAAATTACGTTTATTAAGTCTTAAGTTTACCGAGTGCTAAAAGTTTACTTCTTAAGGTTCGAGTATTCTATGGTTTACCAAACCTCAGGTTTACCGAAAATTTCAAGTATGTTACATATGTAGGTTTATACGGTAAACCTCCAACACTCCACCTCCAACACCCCAACAGTCCTACCTCCATCATTCTACCTCCAGAACTACATCAACAGCCCCAACTCCAACATTCCATCTTCAACACCCCACCTCCATTACTCCAACAGCCCCACCTCTAACACTCCAGCATCCCACCTCCAATGCTCCACCTCTAACACCAATACCCCCATCTCCAACACTCCACCTCCAACACCCCCACCTCCAACAACCCCACCTCCAACACTCCACCAACACCCCCAACATCTCCAACACCCCCACCTCCAACACTCCCACCTCCAACACCCCACCTACAACACCCCCACCTACAACAACCCCACCTACAACAACCCCATCTCCAACAATGCCACCTCCACCTCACCCACCTCACCCACCCATCCCACCCATCCATGATATACACGTTGATCACAGAGACCGTCTGTCTGTCTGCACATGAACATATACAGATCACTTTCACACATCTGAAGCTGAGAGAGAGAAGGAAAAAAAAAAGAGAAGGATCTTTTCCCAGAATATCAAATGTCATTCACTGTTCTCTATTGACCTCCCTCAGGTCACAAGTATAAGGACGGGAGGTTAAAGGTCACGATGGTGAAAGTTGTGTTGGAGGTTGGGGGGGGGAGGTGTTGTTGTGTTCCTTGATGTGTTGCTGTGTATGAAGGGGTTGTTAAGTGTTCCTTGATGTGTTGCTGTGTATGAAGGGGTTGTTAAGTGTTCCTTAATGTGTTGCTGTGTATGAAGGTGTTGTTAAGTGTTCCTTAATGTGTTGCTGTGTATGAAGGTGTTGTTAAGTGTTCCTTGATGTGTTGCTGTGTATGAAGGGGTTGTTAAGTGTTCCTTGATGTGTTGCTGTGTATGAAGGGGTTGTTAAGTGTTCCTTGATGTGTTGCTGTGTATGAAGGCGTTGTTAAGTGTTCCTTGATGTGTTGCTGTGTATGAAGGGGTTGTTAAGTGTTCCTTGATGTGTTGCTGTGTATTGAGATGTGAAGACACACAAGTATGCAAGTAGATCTGGCGGTATAATAACACAGCACTTCGCAAGGGTTGGGCACAGTGCTGTGATGGTGTGTCGCACATGAAATGTCTTAAGTGTTAATGGCATCACCAACACTGATATATGTTCCAGACACACAACAGACAGACAGACACACAACAGACAGACAGACAGATAGACAGACATACCTTACCAGAACACACATGCGAGTGATAATGATTCTTTCGTCTTTTTCCTTGCGCTACTTCGCTAACGCGGGAGACAGTGACTAAGTACAATAAATAGATAAATAGATAACAACAGCAACGACAGCAACAAAAACAACAAAAAATTAAATTAATGATGTTAAAGATAATTCGCGGTTTCCCGCCTCATCGAGGTAGCGCTTGGAACAGGCGAAACATGATCCTCGTTTTCTCACATACCATCTAAAACCAAACTCTATAGACCATTTCATTGATTGTCCATGACCGATTTATATTCCCTGGATCAGCCGACTGACAGCACGTCGCCCCCCATATACTACCTTGCTACACTTACTTTTATCCCATGCACGCCTCTCACCCATCTGAATGTTCAGGCCCTGGCACCTCAAAAAAGTCTCTTTCACAACATCCTTCCCCCTCCTTCTCGTTCATCCTCTCCCTCTCCCACAGCGTAGATCCTTTTCGTCACTCCGTCTTCACTCATCCTCTCCATACGTCCAAACCAATTTTTCAGCACATCCCTAGTTACTTCTCCCAATCAGACTTGCTATTACTAGCACACCTGCCTCTAAAACTGTCATTTCTAACGCAATCAAGACGCCTCACACTACATCTAATGGCTAACCATTCCATTTCCAATTCCTCCACCGTCTTCGAACACCATGAAATGATGATGAGAAGCAACACAATGTAAAACACACCATCGCCAAGACTCAAGTTACAGCACGAAATAACATCATGTCAACATCATCAATTCAACACTAAGTGAACGCCGAACTTGGGAAAAGCTGGTGAACATGTATACAAAATGATTATTGACAATTAGTGATACAGCATTGCATTTAACGTTAATCAGTCGTTTGTAATATTTAAACAGGAAATGACTATTTGGTATGGCTATAAACAACGAAAACTTAAATGAATAAAAGTGTTGGATTTTGATACGGCTATAAACAAACTTGAATGCATAAAAGTGTTGAATTTAGATATTCATTGATGTGATAAAGTATAAACGCATTAAATAAAACCTCGTTGTCTCTCTGTATCATAAAGGAGTAAAGAACAATAAGGAACTATAAAGGTAAAATTAGGTTAATTCTTTACCATTTTAATGTTCTGAAAGATTCTGTATATAGCGGCTTCGTCGTATATCAAGTAAATAGATACATCACAGTAAATTACATTAATTAACCGAAGTCTAATATATCTAAGTACACAAAAAACAGAATCATCTACCAGAGTAAACATTCTCCACTTGATTACTAGACATTACATGTGAGAGTATTTGTCTTGCGTTAATTAGCATACACGAAATACACATGCAGAGAGGAAATACAGACAGGGGAGAAAGGTAATTAACGAGAAATCTATTTGTTTAAAGATAAATTCATCTGTCTGCAGACGACCAAGAATAGCTCATTGCGTTCGTCACTGTAACCCGAAAAATAGACGAAGAATTTTGACACTGCAAATGAAAGGAACATTTTATTTTGACACACACACACACACACACACACACACACACACACACACACACACACACACACACACATACACACACACACACAAACACGTTGCTCAAAGTGCCTCACTCCCACGTACAATTTCGCCAAAGTGGCCACAAGTCCAGGCGAAACTTTGACTACATAATAGCTCTTAACAACCACCTCTCTACTCTACCATTGGCACAACTGGGGGTGGTTACAAAATACGAATGGCTCGTTGAATTCCTCGTTCGCTTGGGTTAAACATGGGGAAGGCAGTGTGTTGGCCTTTTCATGTTCACGTCAGACAGACTTGATGGCTCTTATCACCCCTTGGCAAAGGGTATATGTTCCTCCTTTCAGCACGACGGGGGGTAAGACCCTTGAACGTGAAGGTACGACCCTTGAACACGATGGTGAAAACCCTTTGAACACGACGGTACGACCCTTGGGTATGTTGTGAACTGGTCTTTCACCAGAACCCAAAGGCTGAGGCATTGGTAGCCAAGGGTCGTACCGCCGTGCTCAAGGGTTGGACGAAGCGCTCTCAAAGGTTGTGCCCTCGCTCTCAAAGGTTGTACCGTCGTGCTCAAAGGTTGTACCGTCGTGCTCAAAGGTTGTACCGTCGTGCTCAAAGGTTGTACCGTCGTGCTCAAAGGTTGCACCGTCGTGCTCAAAGGTTGTACCGTCGCGCTCAAAGGTTGTACCGTCGTGCTCATATACCATCGCTCTCAAAGGTTATACCATCGCTCTCACAGGTTATATATCATTGTGCTTACAGGTTATACCATCGCTCTCACAGGTTATACCATCGCTCTCAAAGGTTATACCATCGCTCTCACAGGTTATACCATCGCTCTCACAGATTATACCATCGCTCTCAAAGGTTATACCATCGTGCTCATATACCATCGCTCTCAAAGGTTATACCATCGTGCTCACAGGTTATACCATCGCGCTCACAGGTTATACCATCGTGCTCAAACGCCGTACCTTCATGCTCGAAAGGGCGTCGAGTTCAAAAGGATCAAACGTAGTATGTCGAGTTAACTACATAGTTCGCTTCCTGCCTCTCATTCTGTTGGTTCAGCGGCCAATCACTGAGGCAAACTTGTCTTCCATTACATCACAAAGCGACCAAAGTTTAACCAGCAGTCTCACCTAGACTGGATCTTACGACCTTGTTCACGATCTGAGGTGAACAATTGGTACCCACTGTGAACCAAAATGATTGGTACCCACTGTGAAACCAAAATGCATCTGCGAAAGAAGGTGATACATTTCATTTTTTCCCTCTGATGTGCTGATCAAAAAGCTATTTCTCATCCCATATTTCTCATCCCACAAATTCTAAAGATGTCTTTTTCATACGAGGATCATATTCCAGTTATATGTTCAGTGTGTTTTTTTGGTGTCCAAGATACATGATAATAGAGGAATTGATGATAGGGACGTAAAACTGTACCACTCAACCAAACTCCGTAGGAGCAAATATGTAGTCCTTTGGGACGCCACACACACACACAGACACACACACGCACACACACACACACACACACACACACACACACACACACACACACACACTAAACTCCATAGGAGCAGATATGTAGTCCTTTGGGACGCCACAAACACACACACAGACACACACACACACACATCCTGTATTACCAGTGAGGAGGCCTCGCGTCTTTACTCCTGTCGGAGCGGAGGGTCGAACAAGGGTGCTGTAGATGCAACAGAAGCAGAGGCCTACACCTGAACCACTGTGCGAGCAGGCAGAACACGAACAGCTTTGGAGGTCACGCACGAATCCATA
>NC_092286.1:8434543-8472043 GCF_036320965.1 Panulirus ornatus
AGACACATTGAGTTATGTTATAGTTCGATTTTCAAAGTAAAAAGCTCTTTGGGCAAGACAATACACCAAACAATGCCTGTAAATGTGTAAAATTTTTTCTCAGGGAAGTGAATGAATTTGAAATCATCGCTATAAACACTTTTATTTTGCTTTATACGACTCTGGGGGTTTGGAAAATGACTTACAGTTCATTTAAGTATGTAATTGATTATTTAGATAATTAAACATTTATATAAGATTATGTGATTATTCACTTTCTAGGAATTGGGGATCTGTTGGCTACTGAAAATAATTTGACATGTTGTTCACGATCATTTCAATCAAGAAGCGTTTCATTATGTTACATTTCAGTTTTAGAACAAAATCTTTTTATTCAGATGAAATTTTTATCCTGAACTATTTATCACACAGCTTTTTTTTTGGTATTTATCGCATGGAAGCAGAATTTATTGATAATAACCTCAGTGAAAGAAGTAATCTTAGACGCTAATTACGATTTTAGGGTTGACATACTATTCTGGTGGCCATTCTGGCCTGCATATCATGTTTTACCAAATGCCTTCAACCACTCCTCCAACACGTGGCTGTGTTCTTCTTACTCTCTCCATAACCTAACACTCTCTCTCTCTCTCTCTCTCTCTCTCTCTCTCTCTCTCTCTCTCTCTCTCTCTCTCTCTCTCTCTCTCTCTCTCTCTCTCTCTCTCTCTCTCTCTCTCTCTCTCTCTCTCTCTCTCTCTCCTCCGGCTTATTGTCTTATCTTATATCTTCTGTGTGTGTGTGTGTGTGTACGTGTGTGTGTATGTGTGTGTATGTGTGTGTGTGTGTGTGTGTGTGTGTGTGTGTGTGTGTGTGTGTGTATGTGTGTGTGTTATACCGTTGATTGGATATATGTAATTACAAATGTCGAATTAATTTTTCAGTAATATCAAATGTGGATTTTGTTAGGGATAATGTGAATTTTTAAGACATATAGAGTATGGATATTTTAGCCACATAAAATGTGATTTTCTCAGTCATAAAAATTTGTGGATTTTTAGTATTATAAAACTGAGGATTTTTCAGGAACATGAAATGTGGATGTTTACTGAGTAATGTAAAATTCAAAGTCATGAAATTTGGATTTTCAATTATATGAAACATGGACTTTTAGTTATTTAAGAATATCGATATTTAATGAGACAAAGTTTGGATTTCTTATTAACAAAGAAATTTGGATTTTTTTTTCATCTAAAGATGTGGAATTTCGCTTATATGAAATGTGGATCTTTTATTATTACTGTGTGTGGAATATTTAGTGAAGTGAAATATGTTCTAGCTGTATATAATGTGGATATTGTGTGTCATTTAAAATCTTAATATTTAGCTATGCTGAATATTGATCTTTTATTTATATGGTATATAGATCTTTAGTAATAGGATATTGCATTTTCTAAGCATATGAAATTAATGTTTTTTTCGTATCAAATGCGGATTTCTATAGTCCTTCGAAATGTGTAATTTTTCGTCATTTGAAAATGTGGACTATTTTTTTTTTTTTTGTTTTGTTTTTTTTTACATGAAAAGCTTTATTTTTTTAACTGGTATATAAGATCTAGCTGGATACATACGTTCACATCTCTCGAGTTCTTGATAAAACTATGTTTCTGAGACGAAAAAAATTTTCTTTCCTTTTTTTTTTCTTATTTTTCTTTCCCTTTTTTTTCCTGGATTTCGTCGTGTGTTGAAATAACCAAAAATTTGGCAAGTGGTAGACGGGAAGTGTGGCTCTGGGTGGCTGGCTCTGGGTGGCTGGCTCTGGGTGGCTGGCTCAGGGTGGCTGGCTCTGGGTGGCTGGCTCTGGGTGGCTGGCTCTGGGTGGCTGGCACTGGGTGGCTGGCTCTGGGTGGCTGGCTCTGGGTGGGTGGCACTGGGTGGCTGGCTCTGGGTGGGTGGCACTGGGTGGCTCTGGGTGGCTCTGGGCGGCACTGGGTGACACTGGGCGGCACTGGGTGGCACTGTGTGGCACTGGGCGGCACTGGGTAGGTCGGCGTCAAGCCAGCAGGGAATATTCGCGCGATTTTTTTTTTTCTTTTGCTTTTATTTAAAGTGTCGTAAAAATCGTGGAATGAATTGCGTTACACTTTGTTGTTCTAAACCCCCCCCATCCCCCTCCCACCGCCCCACCCCCCCGAGGGTACGTGTGACACTGGACTCTCTCTCTCTCTCTCTCTCTCTCTCTCTCTCTCTCTCTCTCTCTCTCTCTCTCTCTCTCTCTCTCTCTCTCTCTCTTTGTTAACGTACAGGGAGGTGGAAACGCTTGTTCCTGCAGCATCTCTGGCCGAGAGAGAGAGAGAGAGAGAGAGAGAGAGAGAGAGAGAGAGAGAGAGAGAGGAGCGTGAGGTCGTATGGGAAAGGGAGAAGAACGTGGAAAAGGAGAGGGGGCGGAATGTGTGACAAAAGACGAAAGAGTTTGTGGAACAGAGAGAGAGAGTGTTGTGAAGAAAAGGATGATGGAAGAGGGAGAGGATGATGGAAGGGGGAGAGCCTGATGGAAAGGGAGATGCGAAGGGTGATGAGAAGGGTGATGGAAAGGGTAGAGAAGAAGCGTGATGGAAACAGCGATGCGAAGGATGATGTAAAAGGGTGATGGAAAGGGAGATGTAAAGGGTGATGGAAGGGGAGATGTAAAAGGTGATGGTAGGGGAAATGTAAAAGGGTAATGGGACGGGGTGGTCCGAAAGTTACCGACGTGAAAGGAGGATCAAAAGATGAAGAAAAGGACGATGGAAAAGGAGGAGGAGGAAAGAAAACGGGGATGTTGATATAAAGGAGAAGGAAGCCGTAATGGTGAGAGAGGGAGAGAGGGAGAGAGGGTAGCATGGAAGGGGAGGAAGCGAGGGAGGGAGGGAGGATACGATGGAAGGGAGGTAGGAAAGGAGACTCAATGGCCAGGATCAGTTACATCTCCAGCCTCCAGGCTATAACCCTTGCTCTACCAACATCCACTGTTGTATCTCCTTAAACGATAAATCATTTATATAAAAAAAAACAAAAGTCTCCAAATCGTGTCAAAATTAGTCATTTTCCAAAATCATTCGCTCCGTCTGAGTCTCTATATTGGGGTGGTATTCACTGTAACGACCCTCATTCGTACATCCCAGTGTATTCCTATGAGTCCACGGTGGGAAATGAAACACGATAAGTTCCCAAGTGCACTTTCGTGTCATAATCACATCATCAGGGGAGACACAAGAGAGAAATATAAGTCACTTGATATGCATGAAAGAGACGAAGCTAGGACGCCATTTGGTAAACATGTGATTGTCCCAGTGTATATATATATATCTGACCTGATTTCTAACATATCATTCATTCCAATTAACTGCGTTATATTTATCATATCCAGCATATAATTGGCAGAGGTTTGAATATCATTCATTTATTCTCAGTCTCACATACTGTCTTTATCTTTACTGTATCGACCTGACTTGGTATACTCCAGTGTATATGTATCTTACGTAGATATAAATGGCGTACTAATGTATATGGCGTACTATGTATATGTCTGTGTATGTATATGTATGTATACGTTGAAATGTATATGTATGTATATGAGCATGTGTGGACGTGTATGTATATACATGTGTATGTGGGTGGGTTGGGCCATTCTTTCGTCTGTTTCCTTGCGCTACCTCGCTAACGCGGGAGACAGCGACAAAGTAGAATAAAATAAATAAGTATATATATAAATATATATATACATATTACGCCCAAGCGTACTCTGACAGCCCTCACAGTGACCCCAGCCCCGTGCTGGCCTCGTCTCTGTATAGGAAGCAATACATGGGCAACCGACCTCTGACGTCACTCTCCCGCCGAAATTGATGGCCTGTCAGCTGACTGGTGTCAACATGGAACGCGGGGTTTCCACGAACCCACAGAACGTGAAGTGAAACACGACCGAAACCCCGAATCCCCGGAACCCCGGAACCCCGAAACCCCGGAACCCCGGAACCATTTATCTTCTTGGAATGGAAAGAATTCTAAGTGATTTAGAGAGGTTTGGTGTTTCCTTTTGAAATTTGATTTTGTGTTTAATGCTTCTGATATTATTGGTAGGTGATTGAACTAACAGCTCCACGGAAATTTTTGGCAATGGAGTTAATGAAGGCAGACAGACAGACAGATGGACAGATGGATAGAGAGACAGACGGACAAACAGACGGACAGACAGATAGACAGATGGATGGATGGACAGATAGATGGATAGACAGAAAGACAGACACGGATAGACAGGTGATTAGATAGATAGGTAGATACCAAAGATAGATGGACAGATAGATTAAGATAGAGACAGCCATCAATTTCATCTCCCATCCTTATCAGAACGTCTTTACATCAGGGGAGAGACAGAAAGATAATAATATCCTCCCCAGTATTTCTGTCCAATCCTTGGAACATGACAGCCATATTCTAACACACACACACACACACACACACACACACACACACACCTCCCTCACCCACCAACCGACCCCACATCTCCCTTCCTCCTTCATTTTCTCCTTCACCTTCTTCTTCACTTTCCAACTTGGTCCACTGCTCCCGTGCGCGAGGCCTTCATTCATTAGGGCATCAAAGGGTAACTATAAATAGTTAGGGGGGGAAAGCAGGCAACGGGAAATATACACCGAGAACTGAAGAACTTCCAACAGAGACACTAACGGCGTTGGAACTGCTGCTGGTGTGAGGTGTAAGATCACCCACACACACACACACACACCAGAGATTGATCCATATACACAGAGGGATGGAGAGAGAGAGAGAGAGAGAGAGAGAGAGAGAGAGAGAGAGAGAGAGAGAGAGAGAGAGAAAGAGGTATTATACAGACTGAGGAAAAAGTTCTTTTCTTTTTTTTTCCCCCCCTCACTGGAGTCAAGAAGGAATGGTCTCCCTCATCAACCTGCCTAGTCATGTGACTGGTTTACCACCCTCCATATATAGAGTGTTGGAACCTCTTTAAGTCTGTATATAGAGTGTTGGAACCTCTTTAAGTCTGTATATAGAGTGTTGGAACCTCTTTAAGTCTGTATATAGAGTGTTGGAACCTCTTTAAGTCTGTATATAGAGTGTTGGAACCTCTGTAAGTCTGTATATAGAGTGTTGAAACCTCTTTAAGTCTGTATATAGAGTGTTGGAACCTCTTTAAGTCTGTATATAGAGTGTTGGAACCTCTTTAAGTCTGTATATAGAGTGTTGGAACCTCTCTAAGTCTGTATATAGAGTGTTGGAACCTCTGTAAGTCTGTATATAGAGTGTTGGAACCTCTTTAAGTCTGTATATAGAGTGTTGGAACCTCTTTAAGTCTGTATATAGAGTGTTGGAACCTCTTTAAGTCTGTATATAGAGTGTTGGAACCTCTCTAAGTCTGTATATAGAGTGTTGGAACTTCTGTAAGTCTGAATAAATCCGGATCATCTCCTCTGGGTTGTCTATTGTCTAGTGGGCTACAGTAGTAACTCACGCACACACACTCTCTCTCTCTCTCTCTCTCTCTCTCTCTCTCTCTCTCTCTCTCTCTCTCTCTCTCTCTCTCTCTCTCTCTCTCTCTCTCTCTCTCTCTCTCTCTCTCTCTCTCCCGTCTAAAAGCACACTCAGCCGCACCTCGTCTGGCGCTGTGTGTGTGTGTGTGTGTCCTCCTCAGTACATCGTACATCCATTCATTCCCCCTTGCCTGGCACCCCACAACTGGGACCCAAAATACAACAGCACCAGGGAATGCATTACGATCGGAAACTGTCGGATTTAAGTAGGGAGGGAGAATTTCCCCTCGTTTCCAGTGGACAGATGACCGAGGACACACACACACACACACACACACACACACACACACACACACACACACAAGCACATTTCTCCTTTTTGCCTTGTCTCTGTTGGAGGAGAGCTAGGCTGGTCCAGGTGACATTCCCAGAGGCGAATCAATGATTCCTTCTGTGAGGGGAAGGTGTGGGGGTGTTGGAGTGTGGGTGTGGATGTGGATATATATATATATATATATATATATATATATATATATATATATATATATATATATATATATATATATATATATATACATATATACCCTAGGGTGAGCCAGGTACTCATTTTATCGATTAACTCCTTAAGGGTGGATGAACAGCTGGGTTGACTGTGGACCGACTGCCTCAACCAGGATTCGAACCCATGCTCTTGACCCTGGGCGGGGGCGAGGCGGGGGACCGTCAAATGCGTCACGGCCAAGGAAAATCGCTTCATTGGAACCACTGAGAAAAAATTTGACTCGTCTGATTAACGAATTTATGATGAACCTCCTCGTCTACCATCATAGGCAAGTAAACCTAAACAAAAGACGAGCGATGTATAAGGTTATGGGAGGATCTGAAAGACTTATGTTGCGATTTGAGTTCGATCCCCCACTAGCCAGCTAGTCTGCTGGTCCACTGCTGGAAGTATTGCAAGAACCAGACACCTCAGTGAAGTTGACATCTTGAACGCGAAGAATCTAATTTTACCAACGCTATGGTTCTGTATCTCATTAGCCTCTGCACGACAGGGACTAATGGCTCTGAGAGCTGAGGGTCGAATTTGAAAAAGAAAAAAAAGATAAAGGAAAATAACTACCCATTTATCATGAGGTGAATTAATTGCATAAGTGAAAGGTTTTTATCGACGGCGTGTGCAATCACATGGGATGCAAGAAAGAAGAGGAAGAACGTTCAACCGAACATACCATATTATTTACACCCACACGTTCATCCATTCACGCGCGGTCAGCCACAACACGACGGAGGAGGTGGAGGAGGAGGAGGTGAGCCTTCTCGTCTCCTCCCTGGTGCATTTCTCCTTCCCTTTTTTAGACGTTGAGAGCCAGGTCGTGATCTCTACACACCCAGACGACAGAGCTGCATGTCCATTGCTTTCTCACGTTCCCACCAGAGGTCTGTCTCTCTCTCTCTCTCTCTCTCTCTCTCTCTCTCTCTCTCTCTCTCTCTCTCTCTCTCTCTCTCTCTCTCTCTCTCTCTCTCTCTCTCTCTCTGATGCTTCCTGGATACCACACACACGCGTGCCTTAGTCTGTCGCTTTGATGTATGGTAAGCACACTGTCCTTTTACAGCAAGGTGATCGACAGAGATACATCTATTTCACGAGTATTTTTTTTAGAAAAAGACCTGTGGTTCCATCTTCTCCTCCTCATCAAGATGGACCCAAGACTTGTCCCCTCCCGCCTTGATCCCACAAGACCCGCTGGCTGGCGAGAAACGACCGAATACCACACCGTTGTTGACCAGTCTGGTGTAAGGGATCGGATCAGCTGCTTTCGCTTCTCTCAAAATCCTATTCATCTATAGAGGTTACTCAATGTTCGCGCTGGACAATTTCCGACAGTCAGGCAATGATTGGCAAGGTATGATCCTCTTCAGATCAAAGATATGAAAGCAAAAGACCAACTCAAGGCATGGAAATGGCATTCCAAACCTATGATTGTTGTCCTTGGTATGTTACACCACCCGTGTGCGTGGTACATGCATTGGTAGCCATGTTCTGTACTGATCATCACGGACGTGAGTGAAGATGATGTTATGCAAGAACATCCGCTAGAGGGCTGGGTTCATCATCACCACCACAGCCACCCAGATTATTACCAAGTTTGTAAAGTACGGGTGACGGGGAATAAATTCCTTCCTTCGATCACCGCTGGCCTTCTTCGGGAAAGTCTCGACTTTTCGAAGCCGCTGCAGATGGATGGATATACTCGATAACCCAGGTCGACCTTAGTCTGCCACACGACCTCTTACGTTGCGTTCAGATGTCAAAAGTTTGGAGACACGAGGGACGGGGTCAAACTCTTGGTCCGTTTGATCTCGAACGTGGGAAGGGCGTACGTGAGGGTCGTCGCAAAGGCAAGTTGTACTTCTGGGGCCTCGCAACATTTGGTAGTGGTATGGGGGTCTCGCAACTGTATAGGGTCTCGTAATTGCATGGGGTCTCGCAATTGTATGGGGTCTCGCAATTGTATAGGGTCTCGCAATTGTATGGGGTCTCGCAGCATTTGATTAACTTTATGGGGTCTCGCAATTGTATAGGGTCTCGCAATTGTATGGGGTCTCGCAACATTTATTAACTGCAGCGTGCACCCCAGAATCTTGTACTGGTCGTGTCCTCTTTTGATAACTGAGAAGGCTGACTGTGCTGACACTGTCATATATACGGCGATGCAAGGAAGAAAGTTGAGGAGAATCACGAATCTCCCCAAATCCAATTAGATCCTATACGATAAGGCGGTGAGGAAGTATATATATAAGACTTCCTCTGTGTACCGTAGCCACTCACACACCGCCTCCTGCTGTGAACCCCATTTATAGGTTCCGATCCTCAAGCCGAACCACATCCTAAGCCCTGGGAACCTACACACATTCAGGGACACGATTCCCGCTCCAACACCATGCTTGAAACCTCCTCCGAAAACGACTCGTCCCAAACCACAGAAAGAATCGGAAAAAAAAAAGAAAAACCTACATTGACAATGAGACCCCATGATACATATCGCCTTTCCTTCTGGCAGCAACGAGTGGAATAATCTATGATCATAAGGTCATCTACTTCGGTGGAATCACTGGACACAGAGGAACATTAAACCACCTACAACTAGGATTCGATCCCTTTACCCTGGAATCTTAACGTCCAAGAGGAGGGAACACTCCCGCATTTATCTAGCAGTTGTCAGACAAGAGACGTTGGATCTGGCTGCTCGCTCCCTCCCGCCCTCAGCCATAAGATCACACTGCCTCAAACGAGAACTCTAGCCTGAAAGGTACAAGAAGTAGACGCGCTGGTAATGAACGAATCAACACCGTCGGGAGTCGAGGCAAAAAAGATCGAGACAGACACGAACTGGCTTCCCAGACACCGCAAATAAATACACCAGACAGCGAGGCGGTAAGAAATGCAGCAATTGCAATGACAACTTTTCTTTGGTATACCATTCATCATACGACCCCCTCCATACACATGGCTACAAGGCAGATGAATGCGTGGGTACAAGAGTGTGGATAAGTGACTGCTTCTTCAGTCACCGTTTACGTGACGATATATATATATATATATATATATATATATATATATATATATATATATATATATATATATATATATATATATATATATATATATTCTTTCTTTTTCTTTCAAACTATTCGCCATTTCCCGCATTAGCAAGGTAGCGTTAAGAACAGAGGACTGGGCCTCTGAGGGAATATCCTCACCTGGCCCTCTTCTCTGTTCCTTCTTTTGGAAAATTTCTAGCTCAGAACTCGACACAATCTTCGTGTAATACTGTGACGAGGATTTATGCAAAGCGCTAATTGGCGTAAGTGATAGGTAATTGGCGTAATTGATAGGTCATTGGCGTAATTGATCGGGAGAACGAATAAGGGAGGCATTTTAGGGCTTGTAATATTGACGTTACAGCTTTAATTAAATCAGTTCACCTGCAACTAAACTTATTGCATTCTCTGCCGAGACTATTGTATTCTCCACTGAAAAAAAAAATTAATTATACATCCACTTTTTTTTTGGCAAAGGTAAAGGCTATCTAACCTTTTTCTTTTTCTTTTTTTACCCACAATGGATTTTTTTCAATGACGGTAAACAGTTTACTTTGAATGACTTTAGCTGTGATGGTTCAATAGTTTATCATGACTTTAGCTGTGGTGGTTCAATAGTCTACCATGACTTTAGCTGTGGTGGTTCAATAGTCTACCATGACTTTAGCTGTGGTGGTTCAATAGTCTATCATTATTTTAGCTGTGGTAGTTCAATAGTCTACCTGGAATAGCTTTAGCCGGAACCCTTGGACAGTTTAAGCTTCATGGTTGTATAACTAAGAAGCTAAACAGTTTACCCTCAATGTCTCTAAGATGTGACGGTAAACAGTTTACCTGGAATGGCTTTTGCCGAGGCGCAACGCCAAGCAGTTTACCTGCAAATGAGTTTACCTTGGAAGTTTGTCTGTGAAGACATAGATGTTAATAACAGTCAGCTATTCTATATATATATATATATATATATATATATATATATATATATATATATATATATATATATATATATATATATATATATACATACATGTGTATGGGGGTGGGTTGGGCCATTTCTTTCGTCTGTTTCCTTGCGCTACTTCGCAAACGCGGGAGACAGCGACAAAGCAAATATATATATATATATATATATATATATATATACATTGGAAAGGATCACAGTTTTGCGCGTGATCAAGTATATTCCTAAGAGTCCACGGTTAAAATGAAACACGATAAGTTCCCAAGTGCACTTTCGTGTAATAATCACATCATCAGGGAGATACAAGAGAGAAGAAATATAACAGTCAGTTGATATACAACGAAGAGATGAAGCTAGGACGCCATTTGGCAAACCTGCGACATTCGCATGTTTACCAAATATGAATATTGATTCGCATACATATGCATCCAAAACTTTTCCTTGAGTTCGTCAGGCGTGCATTGTCAGTTGTAGAGCAGCTAATCAAGCTAACTTAGAAATTGTGAGGAAACGTCTATAGAGGACGATGTAAGGATATGCAAGGAACTAATTGACAAGTTCCAAAGAGTTTTCAGAATGGGGAGAGACACACACACACATACACACACTGCAGCTCCTAACGTCAGTGAGATGGAATGAGGTGGAGAGGGAAGGAGAGGTCTTGCAAAAACAGTGAAATGTTTAGAAAAGACATGAATCGAATACTAAAGAATCTTGACCCGTATGAGAGTCGTGGTGCTGATGGAAAACCCTCCTCGTGGGCTGAAGAGATGTGTGCAGATACGCTTGATAAACTACTTCAGACGTTGCTCAAGTCGTCGCCCGGGGAAAGTGTCAAAGGCATGGTCAAGGGGCAACTATCGTGCCTCACTTTAAGAAAGGAGACAGAGAGGTTGGTCTGAAGTACAGACTGGTCTCCCTGAAGAGCGTTGCATGTAGGGTAATGGAAAATATAATCAGAAGGTAAATGAATAACTGTTTACAAAAGAGAAACTACTTAGGTGAGAGACAGCAAAGTTTTAAGGAAAGAGGATGCGTAAACAACCTCTTCGATTTTCTAAGGGAAAGTGAGCTCCATTGCAGACAAAAGATAACGTTGGATCGATCGTCTGTAACTGGATTTTCGGAAAGCATTTGACGCTATACCACGACGTGTACTAGGATGGGCTTCTCAAAATGGATTGAGATTACAAGTGGCGAACCTCAGGGGGTCTTCTGTTCGTGGTCTATTATTCGTTTTCGTCTATGTGAATGTCTCGCTCGATTGATTGGACTCTCCTTCCTGAATATGTATTTGCTGATGATGCCGTAAGTCATGTATGATGATGATAATAAGCGAGGATGTCTACACCAGTCTACAAAGAAATCTAAACTTTCAAAGTTGGTGTGAAACGGTTGATGAAAATGACTCTAAGTATATATATATATATATATATATATATATATATATATATATATATATATATATATATATATATATATATACTTTATGTGTCTGAAGATGGGACACAGCGAAAGAAGGTCAGCATATGTATATCACATCGCAAGACATAAGCTGTAGATATCTGTGTATGTGCGAGTAAGAGGGACTTTGGGACTTGATGAAGTCCCTAACTTGTAGCCAACATCCCACACTGGTAGAATACAAGACAATGATGTATACTTGTAGATGGTAGACTCGTATTCATGTCCATGGGTGAGGGAAGTGTATTCAAGTACATGGGTGGTGGAAAATATATAGTCATATATATACATGGGTGAGGGAAACATCCAGCGAACCCATCATTCTCTTGGACCTTTTTCTTTTCTCTTTTTTCTTTTTTTTTTCTTTTCTTTCACAAATCCATCAATGAAAAAAAAAAAAGAAGAAAGAAAAATGACCTCAAGACATTCGGAAGAGGCAGCCTCGCTTCTCCCCCCCCCCACCCCACCCCCGTCCCCCGGGACCCCCAAGCACCCCCCCTCCTTCCACAGCCCCCCCCAGTCTTATAACCCCCCCTCTCCCCCTCCCCCCCTCCTCCCACTCCCTCCTCAGGAGCAGCCTGGCCAATTAAAGGGAATTAGGGTCGTCCGTCGGAGTTTGATACTCGGCTAACAATCCCCCCTCCCCCTTCCTCCCTCCCCCTTCCCCCTTTCCTTTCCCCCTCTCCCCTTCCCTCTCTCACCTCCGCCTTTCCATCCCACCTCCCCCTCCCTCTCTCCAGATGTAAGGGGGAGGTGTTCCCCCCCAGACAAAAGGGTTCGTGGGGGGGGGGGGGGAAACATATGTATAAAACACCTCTCTCTCTCTCTCTCTCTCTCTCTCTCTCTCTCTCTCTCTCTCTCTCTCTCTCTCTCTCTCTCTCTCTCTCTCTCTCTTACTGATATCTGAGAGAGAGAGAGAGAGAGAGAGAGAGAGAGAGAGAGAGATGATGTGGTTTAGCACTATCCTTTCGCGAGTATTATTTTTCCCTTCTTTCTTTTTTCTTGACCAATGGCAAAGGTTATTTCCAGCCGGATGATCGTCGCTCATTGGCTGAGATTTTCTTATTTTCTCTTTTTTTTCCTCAATATTCACAAGTTTTGTTTTCCAAATCTAATGACCATTTTTTTTTTTTTTTTTGGCTCGTGATAAGGTTTATCAAATTTACAGGTTTTCATTGTATTGATTTTTTTTGTTTTGAAAATTCTGATTTTAATAATACTCGTCTTTTGTTTTATCTAAAAAAAAAAAAAAGCTTGGTTTTAATTGTTAATTTTTTTGTTTTATTTCGAAAAGCCTTATTTTCATTGTTAATCTCTTGTTTTATTTTAAAAAGTCTCATTTTCATAATTTTTTTTCATTTCACAAAGCCTTACTTTCATTCTAAATCTCTTGTTTTGTCTTAAAAAGCCTTATTTTCATTCTAAATATCTTGTTTTATCTTAAAAAGCCTTATTTTCATAGTTGATTTTTTGTTTTATTTTGAAAAGCCTTATTTTCATAGGTAATTTTTTGTTTTATCTTAAAAAGCCTTATTTTCATAGTTAAATTTTTGTTTTATTTCAAAAAGCCTCATTTTCATTGTTAATCTTTTGTTTCATTTTCAAAACCCTCATTTTCGTTATATGAATTTTTTTTCTTTGTTTTATCTTAAAAAGTCTGAGGGAAAAAAAATTTAGATATATCTAAAATTCGTGAGTATATGACTGTATATTGTGGTGTGCCCGTGAAGAAGCATGATACTGTGTGTTGTAAACATTTTTTGCTGTGCCAGTAAGCGAGCATAATACTGTTTGGTGAAAGGAATTGTTCTAGTGCCCTGGAGCAAGCATATTCCTGTTCGTTGTTGGTATCATACACTGTGGTAATCAGTAAGCATAACATTTATCCTTGTCTTATGCAGGCAGCGAGAAATATTGGCCCGTTTGTTATAGACGAATAACAAATTCAGGTTTGGAAGCGTGTTCGGGAGCCTCTCGACCATGGGACCCATGACTTGAGGGAGATAGATGGGGGGGGGGGGGGGGGGGGGGGGGTGGGGACGGTAGTGGGGAGAAGGGTGAGGGGAGAGGAGGGAAGGGTGGAGGGGGGGGGAGGAGGGGAAGGGAGAGGGAGGGATTTACCTGGTGTGAGTTTCGGACACAAAAACAGCAGCGTAAGTCAACAACTGCAGCGTGAAATTAAAGTGGGACTGAGTGTAGCCTCCTGGCTTAATGTACTCTCTCTCTCTCTCTCTCTCTCTCTCTCTCTCATCTTCTCTCTCATCTCTCTCTCTCTCTCTCTCTCTCTCTCTCTCCCTCCGCTCATCTCTGGCAACAACTTCACGCGATAAACGTTCAAAAAAGAAAAAGAAAAAAGGAATCTAGAGTTGCAGGCGTCTTGGTGCAACGCTGGTTCCTACCGTCCAAGAAAGAGAAGAGAAGAGGAGGAAGAAGAAGAAGAAGAAGAAGAAGAAGAAGAAGAAGAAGGAGATGATGATGATGATGATGATGATGATGATGAAGAA
This sequence comes from Panulirus ornatus, assembly GCF_036320965.1. Lineage (NCBI taxonomy): Eukaryota > Metazoa > Arthropoda > Malacostraca > Decapoda > Palinuridae > Panulirus > Panulirus ornatus. The sequence goes on from NC_092286.1 coordinate 8,448,598, forward strand.
GAAGAAGGAGAAGAAGAAGGAGAAGAAGAAGAAGAAGAAGAAGAAGGAGATGATGATGATGATTGATGATGATGATGATGATGAAGAAGAAGAAGAAGAAGAAGAAGAAGAAGAAGAAGAAGAAGAAGGATCAGCGGTGCAATATACACAGAGTGAGTGGGATGTACCATGTCTCACTGTCTTGTCGTCCACCCCCACATATGTAACGTGTGGCTCTCCCATCCTCATTACCAAGAGTGGAATCGAAACCCTTGTACTACTGTTGCATCCTCTCATGTTCTTACTGTTCTTTCTCCCTCGTTCTCCCTGTTCTACGGGTATCCATTACGTCCCGCTGTTCTCACGAGCTGTGTTTCCCTCGTCTGTGTCTTTTAAAATAACCCAGGGGACACAGCATGCCTGTTGCTTCCCATAAATTTATGTGGGAGAGGTCAGACACCGAGCATAGAGCGTTATAGTCGTTCCTTCCTTCGTTCTTTCCCTCGAAGCTTTGGAATTCTCTCCCTCTCTCGTCTTTTTTTTTTCTTGCCTTTTCGTTTCAATAAATTCTCGGTGTATTGTTGTTGTTGTTATTATTATTATTATTATTATTATTATCATTATTATTATTATTATTATTATTATCATTTTATTATTATTATAATTATTATTATTATTATTATTATTCTTATTTTTTTTTTTTTTTTTTTTTATACTTTGTCGCTGTCTCCCGCGTTTGCGAGGTAGCGCAAGGAAACAGACGAAAGAAATGGCCCAACCCCCCCCCCATACACATGTACATACACACGTCCACACACGCAAATATACATACCTACACAGCTTTCCATGGTTTACCCCAGACGCTTCACATGCCTTGATTCAATCCACTGACAGCACGTCAACCCCTGTATACCACATCGCTCCAATTCACTCTATTCCTTGCCCTCCTTTCACCCTCCTGCATGTTCAGGCCCCGATCACATAAAATCTTTTTCACTCCATCTTTCCACCTCCAATTTGGTCTCCCTCTTCTCCTCGTTCCCTCCACCTCCGACACATATATCCTCTTGGTCAATCTTTCCTCACTCATTCTCTCCATGTGCCCAAACCATTTCAAAACACCCTCTTCTGCTCTCTCAACCACGCTCTTTTTATTTCCACACATCTCTCTTACCCTTACGTTACTTACTCGATCAAACCACCTCACACCACACATTGTCCTCAAACATCTCATTTCCAGCACATCCATCCTCCTGCGCACAACTCTATCCATAGCCCACGCCTCGCAACCATACAACATTGTTGGAACCACTATTCCTTCAAACATACCCATTTTTGCTTTCCGAGATAATGTTCTCGACTTCCACACATTTTTCAAGGCTCCCAAAATTTTCGCCCCCTCCCCCACCCTATGATCCACTTCCGCTTCCATGGTTCCATCCGCTGACAGATCCACTCCCAGATATCTAAAACACTTCACTTCCTCCAGTTTTTCTCCATTCAAACTCACCTCCCAATTGACTTGACCCTCAACCCTACTGTACCTAATAACCTTGCTCTTATTCACATTTACTCTTAACTTTCTTCTTCCACACACTTTACCAAACTCAGTCACCAGCTTCTGCAGTTTCTCACATGAATCAGCCACCAGCGCTGTATCATCAGCGAACAACAACTGACTCACTCCCAAGCTCTCTCATCCCCAAACAGACTTCATACTGCCCCTCTTTCCAAAACTCTTGCATTTACCTCCCTAACAACCCCATCCATAAACAAATTAAACAACCATGGAGACATCACCACCCCTGCCGCAAACCTACATTCACGAGAACCATTCACTTCCTCTCTTCCTACACGTACACATGCTTACATCCTCGAAAAAACTTTCACTGCTCTAACAACCTGCCTCCCACACCAATATTCTTAATACCTTCCACAGAGCATCTCTATCAACTCTATCATATCTATCATATGCCTTATTATTATTATTATTATTATTATTATTATTACTTTTTGTCTTGTAGGTGAGTTTAGTGTTCTAACTTGTCCACCACTACACTGCCACCGCCACCACACTGCCACCACCACTACCCTGCCACCACTACCACAGTGCCGCCGCTACCACACTGCCACCACTGCCACACCGCCACCACTACCACAGTGCCGCCGCTACCACACTGCCACAACCACCACACTGCTACCAACACCACTCTGTTTACCACTACCACTCTGCCACCACCACCACACTACCACCACCACTACCACCACCACTACCACCACACTGCCACCACCACCACACTACCAAACACCACACTGCCACCACAACACTGCCACCACCACTACCACCACACTAACCACCACCACACTACCCATAATCCCTTAGCCAGACCAGCAATACAGACCTCTCCAGCTGTGGCCATAAGCATCATTCCAACCTTATCTCTCGCTGGTGGCCCACACCAAGAAACTCTCTTGCCCCAAAACCCTCACACTCAGTTGAGAGGTCGAGGTGACTTTCACATTTTGGCAGAGCGAGAGTGGTCGACGGCATGTGGAGAGTGTATGTTGAGTGCGTACCCATCGTTAGTATCAGCTGTGTTGTGAGTGTGGTTTGAGTGCATCTTGGGGGGTACTGAGTGTACCACGAGTGTGTCTTGCAGGTGCTGAGTGCATCCTAAGTGTGTCTTCTGTGGTTTGAGTGTGTCTTGAGTGTGTCTTGTGTGTGTTGAGTGCATCTTGAGTGTGTCTTGTGTGTGCTGAGTGCATCTTGAATGTATCTTCTGTGGTTTGAGTGTGTCTTGAGTGTGTCTTGTGCGTGCCGAATGCATCTTGAGTGTGTCTTGAGTGTACTGAGTGCATCTTGAGTGTGTCTTGAGCGTACTGAGTGCATCTTGAGTGTGTCTCGAGTGTGCTGAGTGCATCTTGAGTGTGTCTTGTGTGTGCTGAGTGCATCTTGAGTGTGGCTTGAGTGTGCTGAGTGCATCTTGAGTGTGGCTTGAGTGGTTTGAGTGCATCCTGAGTGTGGCTTGAGTGGTTTGAGTGCATCCTGAGTGTGTCTGCAGTGGTTTGAGTGCATCCTGAGTGTGTTTTGCGTGTGCTGAGTGTATCCTGAGTGTGTCTTGTGTGGGTTTTAGTGTATTTCCGAGCGTGTCTTCAGTGGGTTTGAGTGCATTTAGAGTGTATTTATGAGTTGTGTTGAGTGCATCTCAAAGTGAGTCCATAACTAACCAGTTAGCTGTGAAATCTTGAACCTTGCATCGTAATAAAGTGTACACACCCACACAACACACACACACACACACACACACACACAAACACACACAGTTAAATTTCCCACAAGCGATAATCCCCTTCAATAGTTTGTCATACGAACCCTATACTCAAACATGAGCAGGGAACTCTATTGCATGAGGGAATACGAGACATCATCACACTAATTACCTAATTTCCGCAGTCGTTGCTAACAACCCTCCCCGTAATGTTTTGGGGAATAAAACTAAATTTGGGAGATCATTGGTTTAGGTGTGTTTTTCATTGGCCGAACCTAAACTAATTAGTTTCCCAAAAATCTAAGGGGGTCATTTTTTTTTTCCAAACGGAGATTTCGTTATTGATCAAAATTCGAGACCAAAAGTTTTCTACACCCGGGATGGGACAGATAGATAGACAGGAAGATAGATGTAATAGACAGATACGACTTAGACATCTCTAGGGTCGGTTTTAAGTAGATAACGACCACAACAAACTCCAGGAACGACTACAAAGAAACAATTATACCACAGACAACGACCACAAGTAAACAACTACACAACCCGACAACTGCACAAGCAAACAACTACCGCAACAAAAACTACACAAGCAAAAAACTACCGCAAGCAAGCGACTACCCAAAAATAAACCCAAAGAAAACAAGCAAACAACGACCACAAGCAAGTAACTACCACATACAACAACAACGACCGGGGGGAAACAAACAAACAAACAACAATCAAACTTATACAAGAACGCATTGTTTAAAAAACCATAAGCAAACAACGAACCAAAAAAGTAAACAAAACCACCCCTCCCCCAAGTAAAAAAACTCCCTCTGGAAACCATGTTTGGGGAAACCCTCTGGGGGGCGCCGCGAGAGAGAGGAGGAAGAGGGGAGAGAGAGAGAGAAGAGAGAGAGAAGAAGAGAAAGAGAGAGAGAGAGAGGTGGAAGGTGGGTGCCTCCCGTCTGTCTGTCTGTCCGAAAAGATAGATGGGAAAGCGCTATGAGGCATCGAACTGACAATGGATTAATTACCGGCTTTCCAGGATGTCTTCACACACCACTGCTTCGTGTGGTGTGTGTGTGTGTGTGTGGCAGAACGGGTGAGAGTGAGCTGAGGGGGGGGGGGGGCCTTGAGCTAAAACGTCCCTGAGGGTATATATTATATAAAATATATATATATAATATATATATATATATATTTAATATATTATATAATATATTTACTTTAAGGGTGTCTGAAGATGGGACACAGCGAAAGAAGGTCACAAAATGTATACACATCGCAAGACATAAGCTGTAGATATCTGTGTATGTGCGAGTAAGAGGGATTTTTGGGGACTTGATGAAGTCCCTAACTTGTAGCCAACATTTCCCCCACTGGGAGAAAACAAGACAATTTATTATACTGTAGAAAGGGAGACTCGTAATCTGTCCATGGGTGAGGGAAAGTGTTTCAAGTACATGGGTGGGGAAAATATATTAGTCATATATATTTCATGGGTGAGGGAAACATCCAGCGGGAAAACCCCCCAATCATTTCCCCTTGGGCCTTTTTCTTTTCTCTTTTTCTTTTTTTTTTCTTTTCTTTCACAAATCCATTCAATGAAAAAAAAAAAGAAGAAAGAAAAATACCTCAAGACTTCGGAAGAGGCAGCCTCCCCTTCCTTCTCCCCCCCCCCCGGCCCCCGTCCCCCCCCCACCCCCCCAAACACCCCCCCCCTTCCACAGCCCCCCCGTCTTTATAACCCCCCCTCTCCCCCTTCCCCCCCTCCTCCCACTCCCTCCTCAGGAGCAGCCTGGCCCAAATTTAAAAGGGGAAATTTTGGTCGTCCCTTTTGGAGTTTGATACTCGGCTAACAATCCCCCCGCCCCTTCCTCCCTCCCCCTTCCCCCTTTTCCCTTTCCCCCTCTCCCCTTTTCCCCCCTCAACCTCCCCCCTTTTTTCCCTCCCAACCCCCCCCCTCCTCTCCAGATGTAAGGGGAGGGTTCCCCCCCCGACAAAAGGGTTCGTGGGGGGGGGGGGGGAAAAAATGTATAAAACAACCCCTCTCTCCCCCTCTCTCTCTCTCTCTTTTGCTCTCTCTCCCTCTCTCTCCCTTCTTTTCCCCCTCTCTCTCTCTCTCTCTCCTTACTGATAAACTGAGAGAGAGAGAGAGAGAGAAGGGGAGAGAGAGAGAGATGATGTGGTTTTAAACACTATCCTTTCGCGAGTATTTTTTTTTTCCCTTCCTTTTTTTTTTCTTGACCAAATGCAAAGGTTTTTTTCCAGCCGGATGATCGGGCGCTCATTGGGTGAGATTTTCTTATTTTTTTTTCCCCCTTTTTTTTCCTCAATATCACAAATTTTTTTTTCCAAATCTAATGACCATTTTTTTTTTTTTTTTTTGGCTCGTGATAAGGTTTGTCAAATTTACAGGTTTTCATTGTATTGATTTTTTTTGTTTTGAAAATTCTGATTTTAATATACTCGCTTTTTTTTTTTATCTAAAAAAAAAAAAGCTTGGTTTTAATTTTTTAATTTTTTTGTTTTATTTCGAAAAGCCTTTTTTTTCATTGTTAATCTCTTTTTTATTTTAAAAAGTCTCATTTTCATAATTTTTTTTCATTTCACAAAGCCTTACTTTCATTCTAAATCTCTTGTTTTGTTTTAAAAAAGCCTTATTTTCATTCTAAATATCTTGTTTTATCTTAAAAACCCTTATTTTCATATTTTGATTTTTTGTTTTAATTTTGAAAAGCCTTATTTTCATAGGTAATTTTTTGTTTTATTTTAAGAAGCCTTATTTTCATTGATAATTTTTGTTTTATTTCAAAGAGCCTCATTTTCATTGTTAATCTTTTATTTCATTTTCAAAACCCTCATTTCCGTTGTGAATTTTTTTTTTTTTGTTTTATCTTAAAAAGTCTGAGGAAAAAAAATTTAGATATATCTAAAATTCGTGAGTATATGACTGTATATTGTGGTGTGCCCGTGAAGAAGCATGATACTGTGTGTTGTAAACATTTTTGCTGTGCCAGTAAGCGAGCATAATACTGTTTGGTGTAGGAATTGTTCTAGTGCCCTGGCGCAAGCATATTCCTGTTCGTTGTTGGTATCATACACGTGTGGTAATCAGTAAGCATAACATTTATCCTTGTCTTATGCCAGGCAGCGAGCATATTGCCGTTTGTTATAGACGATATAACAAATTCAGGTTTTGGGAAGGCGTGTTCAGGAGCCTCTCGACCATGAGTGACCCATGACTTGAGGGAGATAGATGGGGGGGGGGGGGGGGGGGGTGTTACGGTAGTGGGGAGAAGGGGTGGAGGGGAGAGGAGGGAAGGGAGGGGAGAGGAGGGAAGGGTGGAGGGGTGAGGAGGGAAGGGAGAGGGAGGGGATTTACCTGGTGTGAGTTTCGGACACAAAAACAGCAGCGTAAGTCAACAACTGCAGCGTGAAATTAAAGTGGGACTGAGTGTAGCCTCCTGGCTTAATGTACTCTCTCTCTCTCTCTCTCTCTCTCTCTCTCTCTCTCTCTCTCTCTCTCTCTCTCTCTCTCTCTCTCCCTCCGCTCATCTCTGGCAACAACTTCACGCGATAAACGTTCAAAAAAGAAAAAGAAAAAAGGAATCTAGAGTTGCAGGCGTCTTGGTGCAACGCTGGTTCCTACCGTCCAAGAAAGAGAAGAGAAGAGGAGGAAGAAGAAGAAGAAGAAGAAGAAGAAGAAGAAGAAGAAGGAGATGATGATGATGATGATGATGATGATGATGAAGAAGAAGAAGGAGAAGAAGAAGGAGAAGAAGAAGAAGAAGAAGAAGAAGGAGATGATGATGATGATGATGATGATGATGATGATGATGAAGAAGAAGAAGAAGAAGAAGAAGAAGAAGAAGAAGAAGAAGAAGGATCAGCGGTGCAATATACACAGAGTGAGTGGGATGTACCATGTCTCACTGTCTTGTCGTCCAGCCCACATATGTAACGTGTGGCTCTCCATCCCTCATTACCAAGAGTGGAATCGAAACCCTTGTACTACTGTTGCATCCTCTCATGTTCTTACTGTTCTTTCTCCCTCGTTCTCCTCTGTTCTACGGGTATCATTACGTCCGCTGTTCTCACGAGCTGTGTTTCCCTCGTCTGTGTCTTTTAAAATAACCCAGGAGACACAGCATGCCTGTTGCTTCCCATACTTTATGTGTGGAGAGGTCAGACACACGAGCATAGAGCGTTATAGTGCGTCCTTCCTTCGTTCTTTCCCTCGAAGCTTTGGAATTCTCTTCCATCTCTCGTCTTTTTTTTTTCTTGCCTTTTCGTTTCAATAAATTCTCGGTGTATTGTTGTTGTTGTTATTATTATTATTATTATTATTATTATCATTATTATTATTATTATTATTATTATCATTATTATTATTATTATTATTATTATTATTATTATTATTATTATTCTTTTTTTTTTTTTTTTTTTTTTTATACTTTGTCGCTGTCTCCCGCGTTTGCGAGGTAGCGCAAGGAAACAGACGAAAGAAATGGGCCCCAAACCCCCCCCCCCCCCCCCCCCTAACACATGTACATACACACGGGCCACACACGCAAATATACATACCTGCACAGCTTTCCATGGTTTACCCCAGACGCTTCACATGCCTTGATTCCACTCCACTGACAGCACGTCAACCCCTGTATACCACATTGCTCCAATTCACTCTATTCCTTGCCCTCCTTACACCCCCTGCATGTTCAGGCCCCGATCACACAAAATCTTTTCACTCCATCTTCCACCTCCAATTTGGTCTCCCTCTTCTCCTCGTTCCCTCCACCTCCGACACATATATCCTTGGTCAATCTTTCCTCACTCATTCTCTCCATGTGCCCAAACCATTTCAAAAACACCCTTCTGCTGCTCTCTCAACCACGCTCTTTTTATTTCCACACATCTCTCTTACCCTTACGTTACTTACTCGATCAAACCACCTCACACCACACATTGTCCTCAAACATCTCATTTCCAGCACATCCATCCTCCTGCGCACAACTCTATCCATAGCCCACGCCTCGCAACCATACAACATTGTTGGAACCACTATTCCTTCAAACATACCCATTTTTGCTTTCCGAGATAATGTTCTCGACTTCCACACATTTTTCAAGGCTCCCAAAATTTTCGCCCCCTCCCCCACCCTATGATCCACTTCCGCTTCCATGGTTCCATCCGCTGACAGATCCACTCCCAGATATCTAAAACACTTCACTTCCTCCAGTTTTTCTCCATTCAAACTCACCTCCCAATTGACTTGACCCTCAACCCTACTGTACCTAATAACCTTGCTCTTATTCACATTTACTCTTAACTTTCTTCTTCCACACACTTTACCAAACTCAGTCACCAGCTTCTGCATTTTCTCACATGAATCAGCCACCAGCGCTGTATCATCAGCGAACAACAACTGACTCACTTCCCAAGCTCTCTCATCCCCAACAGACTTCATACTTGCCCCTCTTTCCAAAACTCTTGCATTTACCTCCCTAACAACCCCATCCATAAACAAATTAAACAACCATGGAGACATCACACACCCCTGCCGCAAACCTACATTCACTGAGAACCATTCACTTTCCTCTCTTCCTACACGTACACATGCCTTACATCCTCGATAAAAACTTTTCACTGCTTCTAACAACCTGCCTCCCACACCATATATTCTTAATACCTTCCACAGAGCATCTCTATCAACTCTATCATATCTATCATATGCCTTATTATTATTATTATTATTATTATTATTATTACTTTTTGTCTTGTAGGTGAGTTTAGTGTTCTAACTTGTCCACCACTACACTGCCACCGCCACCACACTGCCACCACCACTACACTGCCACCACTACCACAGTGCCGCCGCTACCACACTGCCACCACTGCCACACCGCCACCACTACCACAGTGCCGCCGCTACCACACTGCCACAACCACCACACTGCTACCAACACCACTCTGCTACCACTACCACTCTGCCACCACCACCACACTACCACCACCACTACCACCACCACTACCACCACACTGCCACCACCACCACACTACCAACACCACACTGCCACCACAACACTGCCACCACCACTACCACCACACTACCACCACCACACTACCCATAATCCCTTAGCCAGACCAGCAATACAGACCTCTCCAGCTGTGGCCATAAGCATCATTCCAACCTTATCTCTCGCTGGTGGCCCACACCAAGCACTCTCTTGCCCCGAAACTCACACTCAGTGTGAGAGGTCGAGGTGACGTCATCATGTGGCAGAGCGAGAGTGTGTCGACGGCATGTGGAGAGTGTATGTTGAGTGCGTATCATCGTTATGTATCAGCTGTGTTGTGAGTGTGTGTTGAGTGCATCTTGGGGGGGTACTGAGTGTACCACGAGTGTGTCTTGCGTGTGCTGAGTGCATCCTGAGTGTGTCTTCTGTGGTTTGAGTGTGTCTGGAGTGTGTCTTGTGTGTGTTGAGTGCATCTTGAGTGTGTCTTGAGTGTGCTGAGTGCATCCTGAGTGTGTCTGCAGTGGTTTGAGTGCATCCTGAGTGTCTCTTCAGTAGTTTGAGTGCATCCTGAGTGTGTTTTGCGTGTGCTGAGTGTATCCTGAGTGTGTCTTGTGTGGTTTGAGTGTATCTCGAGTGTGTCTTCAGTGGTTTGAGTGCATCTAGAGTGTATTTATGAGTGTGTTGAGTGCATCTCAAGTGTGTCATACTAACCAGTTAGCGTGTGAGAATCTTGAGACCTTGCATGCGTGAATAAAGTGCTACACTCCACACACACACACACACACACACACACACACACACACACACACGTTAGTTTCCCACTAAGGCGATAATCCCCTTCAGATAGTGTGTCATACTGAACCCCATACTCAAACATGAGCAGGTAACTCTATTGCATGAGGCAATACGAGACATCATCACACTAATTACCTAATTACCGGCAGTCGTTGCTAACAACCCTCCTGTTAATGTTTGGCTGAATAAAACTACATTTGGGAGATGCGATTGGTTTAGGTGTGTGTTCATTGGCCGAATTCTAACTAATTAGTCAACAATCTAATGAGGTCATTTTTTTTTCCAAACGGAGATTTCGTTAGTTGATCAAAATGTCTGAGACCACGTTTTCTACACCTGGGAGGGGACAGATAGATAGACAGGTAGATAGACGGTAATAGACAGATACGACTTAGACATCTCTAGGGGTCGTGTTTCAAGTAGATAACGACCACACACTCCAGGAACGACTACACGTAAACAATTATGACCAGCAGACAACGACCACAAGTAAACAACTACACAAGCAAACAACTACAGCAAGCAAACAACTACACAAGCAAACAACTACACAAGCAAACAACCACCGCAAGCAAGCGACTACCAAAAGTAAACAACTACACAAGCAAACAACGACCACAAGCAAGCAACTACCACATACAAACAACGACCGGGGGGGAAACAAACAAACAAACAACAATCAAACTTATACAAGAACGCAGTGTAAACAACCATAAGCAAACAACGAACCAAAAAAGTAAACAACCACCCCTCCCACAAGTAAACAACTCCCTCTGGAGAACCATGTGGAAAGCGCTCTCTGGAGGGCGGCCGCGAGAGAGAGAGAGAGAGAGAGAGAGAGAGAGAGAGAGAGAGGTGGAGGTGTGTGCCTGTCTGTCTGTCTGTCTGTCCGAGAAAGATAGATGAGATGCGCTATGAGGCATCGAGACTGACAATGGATTAATTACCGGCTTTCCAGGATGTCTTCACACACACTGCTTCGTGTGTGTGTGTGTGTGTGTGTGTGTGTGTGTGTGTGGCAGAACGCTGAGAGTGAGCTAGGGGAAGGGGGGTGGGGGGGGCCTTGAGCTGAGACGTCAGGAGGGTACAGCAAAGGTTGGTTGGAGCTGAGATGAGACGTACAGATGCTGGTGGGGGATGACTGTGAGCTGAGCTGAGGAGGAGAAAGAAGGTGGTCTTTCTCAGCTCAGGAGAAGGTGGTCTTTCTCAGCTCAGGAGAAGGTGGTCTTCCTCAGCTCAGGAGAAGGTGGTCTTCCTCAGCTCAGGAGAAGGTGGTCTTCCTCAGCTCATGGCTCCTACATTCCTCCACCAGCTGGTGTGGTCTCAGCTCAGATGTTCTCTACTCCCTCTCCCATCTCTCCCTCCCAGCCAGCCAGCCAACCAACCAGCAGCTGCCGTAGTCTCAGCCGAAGACAAGAGACAAGGTCGTTAACAGGTTGCAATTAAACTCTCTTTTTCCATCGTCATTGACGTATTATTTTCTTTTTTCCTCAGTGTGTGTCGTCCAGCTGCCACACCTGAGCTGTTTTAAGTGTCTCTCGGTCTCTTGCTGTGTCTCGTAGTCTCGCACTACCTCTCTCGTCGTCAGCAACCAGCTGTTCATCATCTCGGGTGGTTAAGTTTCCAACTGTCTGTTTGTCTCACCATCTTTCTCCATCTCTCTCCAGCTGTCTCTCTTGCTCTGTCTCCAGCTGTCTCTCCTGCTCTGTCTCCAGCTGTCTCTCCTGCTCTGTCTCCACCTGTCTCTCTTGCTCTGTCTCCACCTGTCTCTCTTGCTCTGTCTCCAGCTGTCTCTACTGCTCTGTCTCCAGCTGTCTCTATTGCTCTGTCTCCAGCTGTCTCTCTTGAACTGTGATGATGAAATTTGAGTGTATGACCTGACCTTCCTATACCACTTTGTCACGTGACTCCTCGTACAGTCAACAACTTTTGCCTCTGTTGGAAGTCTAGTATAATGAGCCAAGACCCAATAGAGGCTATATATATATATATATATATATATATATATATATATATATATATATATATATATATATATATATATATATATATATATATATATTCATCATACTTTGTCGCTGTCTCTCGCGTTAGCGAGGTAGCGCAAGGAAACAGACGAAAGAATGGCCCAACCCTCCCACATACGCATGTATATACATACACATCCACACACGCACATATACATACCTATACATCTCAACGTATACACAGACATATACACATATACACATGTACATAATTCATACTTGCTACCTTTATTCATTCCCGTCGCCACCCCGCCATACATGAAATGACAACCCCTTCCCCCCGCGAGGTAGCGCTAGGAAAAGACAACAAAGGCCACATGCGTTCACACTCAGTCTCTAGCTGTCATGTATAATGCACCGAAACCACAGCTCCCTTTCCACAACCAGGCCCCACAAAACTTTCCATAGTTTACCCCGGCGCTTCACATGCCCTGGTTCAATCCATTGACAGCACGTCAACCCCGGTATACCACATCTTTCCAATTCACTCTGTTCCTTGCACGCCTTTCATCCTCCTTCATGTTCAGGCCCCGATCGCTCAAAATCTTTTTCACTCCATCTTTCCACCTCCAATTCGGTCTCCCACTTCTCCTATATATATTCTTTTCAAGTCTGTGATACTTTTTACCTTCTTACTTACTCTTTTGCACACATGTACATACACACAGGGTAGGTCACACACACACACACACACACACACACACACACACACATGGGCAAGAAATATGGTACCAGAATTAAGAGAGCTGAGTTACAGGGAATAGGCTCTTCCCTCCTTAGAGGAGAGAAGAGTAAGGGGTGACCTGATCACATCCTTGAAGTTTTTAAACTAAGAGCGTTGACGTAGACAGTGAACACTTCTAACGAAACATGAAGGTATAGAGGGGGACGTAACATGAGTTTGATAAGAAATCTATTAGAAAAGATATTAAGATGTGTTTATCATTTTCGCAGTTTGGAAGGGGGTAGATGAGTGGAGAAGGACTGATGACGAAATGATAAAAACGGGAAGAGATCTTAAATGTCATATGATAGAAGAAAACTATTTAAGAGATTTAAGCCCTACACGTGGAGAGCTCTCTCTCTCTCTCTCTCTCTCTCTCTCTCTCTCTCTCTCTCTCTCTCTCTCTCTCTCTCTCTCTCTCTCTCTCTCTCTCTCTCTCTCTCTCTCTCTCTCTCTCTCTCTCTCTCTCTCTCTCTCTCCCATAGTGCACAAAAGAAGTGATTACACGTGCGTGATAACAGAGTCAATTAGACCGGACAACACGAGCGTATATCTCCTTAACCGTAACACACAAACAATTGTCACAAATTAGTAAACAAATAGCACACACACACACACACACACACACACACACACACACACACACACACACACACACACACACACACACACACACACATCCCATTCAAGTCAACACCCGAAATCTTATTCTCTCCCCCCAAAAAAAAATAATCGTGAAAGGAGATTTAAGTTCGTCTGTACACGAGACCTAACCGTTGTGTCCTATTCATAACTCACACTAATTCAGCCTTTTCCCAGCACTCTAAGCCTACGTCATTATCCCAGACATCAACAGGTGCATTATCCCAGGGGACTTAGAACCCTTTGATATCAATAGGTAACGTTTCTTGACTTGGTTTCAGGTCCCGTTCGTTTGTTTGTTTTGGTCCGGGGGAGGAATGATGGGGGAAGGGGGGTGTTGTATGCCATAAGCGTTCGTGGAAAGGCAGACGTAGAGGAATCCAGACCCATACGGATTTGAGAGACAAGGGGAGCAGTTCACGAAAGAGGGAAAACTACCCTAAGGATGAATTATTCGAACACAGCTTCGCCTTGCAGACACTATCTGACTCTTATATATATATATATATATATATATATATATATATATATATATATATATATATATATATATATATATATATATATTTATATTCGAAAGGATCACAATTTGCGCGTGATCAAGATATTCCTATGAGTCCACGGGGAAAATGAAACACGAAAAGTTCCCAAGTGCACTTTCGTGTAATAATCACATCATCAGGGGAGACGCAAGAGAGAAATATAACAGTCAGTTGATATACATCGAAGAGACAAAGCTAGGACGCCATTTGGTAAACATGTGCACGAAAGTGCACTTGGGAACTTTTCGTGTTTCATTTTCCCCGTGGACTCATAGGAATATATATATATATATATATATATATATATATATATATATATATATATATATATATATATATATATATATATATATATATATATATTTTATTGCCGTGTTAATCCAACTTGTCCCTTCTCTTCCCGGCACAGAACAAGGTAATTATAGCACCGTGAACAGCGTGCTCTAACTGCCCACACTCTTACTAACCAGTTTCGTTTTTTAATAAAGCCTTTTTCCCAAAGGCAATTATCCCGGCACGCTCCTACATCACTTACACTCACTTGATCCCCTCCCACTCCTGTGAGGGAAACGTGAGTGAGAATTTTATATATATACAAGTTACAGATGTTTCTCATTCAGTAGGTATATATATATATATATATATATATATATATATATATATATATATATATATATATATATATATATATATATATATATATATATTCATACTATTCTCCATTTCACGCGTCAGCGAGGTAGCGTTAAGAACAGACGACTGAGACTTTGAGGGATATCCTCACTTGGCCCCCTTCTTTGTTCCTTCTTTTGGAAAATTCAAAACGAGAGGGGAGGATTTCCAGCCTCCCCGCTCCCTTCCCTTTTAGTCGCCTTCTACGACACGCAGGGAATACGTGGGAAGTATTCTTCCTCCCCTATCTCCAGGGATGGTGTATATAAATCCTTTATATATATATATATATATATATATATATATATATATATATATATGTATGTATGTATATGAGTAAAGACATAGTACACGTATAAACCAGATTAAGTGTCGGGGCAACACAAGTACAAGGCTTTTTCCACGTAACTCACAAATAACATTAATCACACACAAACCAGCAAAGAAAACACACACACACACACACACACACAAACAAACACAAAAAAAATGTTCTCTCTCTCTCTCTCTCTCTCTCTCTCTCTCTCTCTCTCTCTCTCTCTCTCTCTCTCTCTCTCTCTCTCTCTCTCTCTCTACCCCCACAACATAACACACACACACGTGTCATCTGCACCTTCTCGTCTAAACCTGACGTGTACACCAACAACAACAACAACAAGAACAACAGTGTTATGACACGTTTCCCTTACCTGTTTTAACGGCAGGTGTGATCCTTCTGTTAGCGTCCAAGACACTCGCCTGTTTTTGCTTCTGTTGTGTATACTCCACTCTATCACCTGCCTCCGTTTGATGTATAATATCTCTAGGTTTTTCTCTACGTCTCTGTATATCCCCTTTCGCTCACCCCACTGTAGCAACAACAGATTGTGAACATGGAATATATTCACCTTAGATTCGTCGACCGGTATCCACACAACCACAACCACAACAAGAGAAATACAGGTTTGAAAGCAAGTCAGTCACGAAAAAATCACCTGCTTTTGGTTGTGTTGTTAGATTGGTATATTGATAGCAGGGTTATCACTCTATAGATGAGTATAGCAGGAAGATAGCGAGACTAGATTTAAGTTATCATACATGAGTTAATTGTTGTTTCATTGTCATTATGGTGTTATCAGTACGAAATTTCACACTACTTCACTTGTGTACGTGTTCTATCTATTTCGCTTTTCTTCTTGAGATCATTATATGTGTATATATATATATATATATATATATATATATATATATATATATATATATATATATATATATATATATATATATATATATATATATATATATATATATATATATATATATATATATATATATATATATATATATATAACTAATCTCTGGGGGATTGAGATTTGAGTGCTCCCAGAAGTAGTAGGGAGGTGTTCGTTCTCAGGGGGTGTGGTGTGGTGTGAGAGGGAAGGGGTCGTCCTTTGTGGTGTGTGTGTGGTGTGTGTGTGTGTGTGTGTGTGTGTGTGTGGTCGGGGGGGCGGGTCGCTCGTCGCCCCCCCCTCACGGCAGCAGTCCGTGGGCCCAGCAGTTCCTGTACGAAGACAGACACACAGACACACACACACAAAAACACACACGACCATCCATCTGATGGGCCGAGACGACGACACGCCCCCCCCCCCACGCCTTCTCCGATGGGGCGTGGTCCTTGCACAGGGCGAGGGAGGAGGGGAGGGGGGATGTTGACGGATGGGGGGTGGATATAAGAGAGAGAGAGAGAGAGAGAGAGAGAGAGAGAGAGAGAGAGAGAGAGAGAGAGAGAGAGAGAGAGAGAGAGAATATTAAGACCAGAAAGTTGATAAATGAAGAGGCCAAATGAAGACTTGAGACATAGGTACTGAAAAAAATAAAAGAAAGAATACGAAGATAGATAGTTATCTGGATAGACCGATAGATACGATAGATATATGAGTGAAAGCAAGAGAGCGAAGGTAGTCGACGGTAAGGGTATATAAGGAATGAAAGACAAGGGGAAAAGATGGGTAATGATAATAATAATAATAATAATAAAGGTAGTAATGATAATGATAATGATAATAAGAACAATAATAAGATTATAAAAACAGTATAATGATAACAATAATTGAAAATGATCATAATAAGGATGATAATAATAATAATGATAATAATAATAATAATAATAATGATAATTATAATAATAATAATAATGATAATGATAATAATGATAATGATAGTAATAATGATAATTATGATAATAATAATGATAATAATAATAATAATAATAATAATAATAATAATAATAATAATAATAATAATAATGATAATAATTGCAGGATAATCTAAGGGTGAAACAATATCCAACACTAAATGCAAAAAAATTCTGCAACACTACTGCGTAAAGCAACTCTCACAAGTACAACACCAGACTACAAACGAAATAAAAGGGACGAAAATGAATGAAACAAAAAGCGAAGGGATTAGAAAACTCAGGAAATGAGCGATAGTCATGTAACACAAGGGGATATATATATATATATATATATATATATATATATATATATATATATATATATATATATATATATATATATATATATATATACAAAGATGAAGACGTGGGAAAGTGAATGTTAAAGAGGAAATGGTATGATGAAGGAGACGGACACGAGTGAGAGAGAGAGAGAGAGAGAGAGAGAGAGAGAGAGAGAGAGAGAGAGAGAGAGAGAGAGAGAGAGAGAGAGAGAGATGGCTTCTCTTGTGGGGGATGGAGGGAAAAGCAATGGAACCCAAAGTTGTTGTGGAATGGGGGGAGGTTGTAAGAAGAGGGTAATTAAAGAAAGCGGGTGGGGGAAGAAGTAGAGGCAGTAAGAAGAGGGTAATTAAAGAAAGCGGGAGGGAAGTAGGGGCAGTAAGAAGAGGGTAATTAAAGAAAGCGTGGGGGGGGGGGGAAGTAGAGGCATGAGAGAAAGCAAGAGGAAGATAGGTAGAAAATGGTGAGAGGACACAGAGGGGGGAAGGAATTAAGGACGTGGCAGAGAAATGGAGAAGAAGGGGTTATCAAGAAGGAAATATTTCAAATGAAGAGTTCAAGCACAGAAATAAAGAAAGGGTGGGTCAAACATCGATGGAAAAGGGGGGGGTACACACACACACACACACACACACACACACACACACACACACACACACACACACACACACACACACACACGAACAAGTGAAGCGGGGAAATATTGACAATCAATACAGAGAAATTTGGATGATGATGCTGGAGAAATAAGGAAGCGGGAGGGAGGGGAAGGGAAAGGTGTCAACGACTCGGTCAAAAGGGATGCGAACAGGTCAATAGTACTTGAGCAGGGTGGTTGGGTGGTTGATTGGGTGGTTAGTTGGGTGGTAGATGGTTGAATGGTTAGGTAGTTGGGTAGTTCGGTTGGCTGGGTGGATGGTTGGTTGGTTGATTGGTTGAGTGGTTGGTTGAGTGGTTGAGTGGTTGGTTGGTTGAGTGGTTGGTTGAGTGGTTGAGTGGTTGGTTGAGTGGGTGGCTGAGAGATTGGTTGAGTGGTTGGTTGGTTGAGTGGTTGGTTGAGTGGTTGGCTGAGTGGTTGGTTGGTTGGTTGGTTGAGTGGTTGGTTGAGTAGTTGGTTGATTGGTTGAGTGGTTGGTTGAGTGGGTGGCTGAGAGATTGGTTGAGTGGTTGGTTGGTTGAGTGGTTGGTTGAGTGGTTGGCTGAGTGGTTGGTGGTTGGTTGGTTGAGTGGTTGGTTGGTTGGTTGAGTGGTTGGTTGAGTGGTTGAGCAGCAGCAGCAGCGGCAGCAGGAGGTCAAGAAAGAAACATCAGTGTAAGACTAGTTTATTAATAAATACATACGACACTCATGGCTGAGAGTAGAGCGAGGGAGGTCGAGACACTGTAGAAAACATATATATAAAAAAATAGAAATATTAAGGAAATACACGCCATAGAAAACGGGAATGATAAATCAAGAGAGACTGAAGATGGGATGCGAGAAACACTGATATAGAATTCAATAAACATTGAAGAAATTAAGATGCAAACAAGTTTAAGCGCAACATCGACCTACTGAAATTAAAAAAGAATATATATATATATATATATATATATATATATATATATATATATATATATATATATATATATATATATATATATATAACAGCAAGAAACTAGCAAGAACGAAAGAATTATGAGAATCAAAGTCACATGAATAAGATTAACCAAAATACTTCTTTAAAAAAAAATCAAGCAATAAAACATGTCAATTTACAAAATGAAGCCATGAAAAGAACTTTACATAAACTGGACAAATTAAAAAAAATAATATAGATGTAAAACAGCGTTTTTTTTGCAGATTGGAATCACGATATATATGAGAAAAACACTCAAAAAAAATTTTTGTATAGAAATGATTTAGATCACGTTTCACCACTTGAAGAACATTATAGCCAATTTCTGAACTTTCCCCACAGCCACTGTGTTCATCTGAACACCACCAAATCAATTCCTGGCGTAGTCGTATGAACATTGAACAGATATCAGGTACACAGACGACTGAAAGCACGTAGCACGAACGAACAAACAAAAATAACCACAAAATTGATTAATAAAAATATCCACTTAAAAAAAAAATAATGATTAATGAACAATGAATATAGGAAAATGTTAAATAAATATAGGATGATGGATTTAAAAGAAAATAACCCATTGGTGGAAAGAAAATAACATATTGGTCCAAAAGGGTTGATTAAAAGATAACATAAATGATAATGATAAGTGAGGGGTGTATCGGCACTAGAGGGGGGGGGGGGCCTTCCCCCCCGAGCCTGGAGCGAGACCTGAGCGAGATCGCGAGAGACAAGTTGACGGGACGCGGTCCAAACCGCTACTGGCCCCGCGAGCCAGGCCCCGCGACCCCCGACATGCGCATCACACACACACGCACGCACACACACACACACACACACACACACACACACACACGACACACTGACACACACACACACACACACACGACACACTGACACACACACACACACACACACACTCTACATTTTCTATGATTCTGTAGTTCATGCTAATGATCGTATATTGAAATGGGATGTCATGGTTCTGTTTTAGAAGTAAAAGAAGAAAATAAGGAAGTGTCTCGTGGACTTATTTCACGTTTCGTGGTTTATTTCGCGCTGGGTTTAATTTCTTTTTTTGATATGGTTTGCGTGTTATTTGTTTACGTGTTTTTTGTGGGTGGTTTTTGTATATTTTTGGGATGTTAAGTTGATGGTGGTTAATTAGTGTTTACCAGATGTTAAATCTACGGTTTTCCCCCAAGGCGTGTATGATGTGGAATATCATATTTTTTTATTCTTTTCTCAGGATGTCCTTATCGGGGTCTCTCTCTCTCTCTCTCTCTCTCTCTCTCTCTCTCTCTCTCTCTCTCTCTCTCTCTCTCTCTCTCTCTCTCTCTCTCTCTCTCTCTCTCTCTCTCTCTCTCTCTCTCTCTCGACGTGAAAACAACCTGTTGAAACTGACGGATCTATAAATTCACACTAAAACATTTTGAAGGCTCTCTCTCTCTCTCTCTCTCTCTCTCTCTCTCTCTCTCTCTCTCTCTCTCTCTCTCTCTCTCTCTCTCTCTCTCTCTCTCTCTCTCTCTCTCTCTCTCTCTCTCTCTCCTCCGCCTGTCTGTCCCACACACACACACTCTCCCACGCTCTCTCTCTCTCTCTCATCCTCTCACACCCCACACTCTCCCACGCACCAAAGGCTTAGGGGGGGAGGGGGAAGAGGCGGGAGGGGGACAGGTGGATAGATAGATAGATAGATAGATAGTCTTAAACATCACCAGAAGGAGGATGTCTGACACAAGAGGACATCATTGACCCCTTGACATCCTTGTGATGTCAAGGGTGACGTCGCAACGCAACCGACGCGTCTCTACGAGCGTGACGCAACGAGCGTGACGCAAACAAGATCCCCCTCCCTCCCTCCCTCCCTCCCTCCCTCCCACCCCACCCCCTCCCCCCAAACAGATAGACAGACAGACGAGAGACAGACAGACAGACTGGTGAGAGACAGACAGACAGACTGGTGAGAGAGAGACAGATAAGACAGACACAGAATCAAGCAGACAAACAACGGAATCTTAAACATAAACAGACCCTCGGTACAAACACACTCACACACACTCAAACAGACAAACAGACTCTCAATACAAAGACACTGTAACACACTCAAACAGACAGACTCTCAATACAAAGACACTGTAACACACTCAAACAGACAAACAGACTCTCAAAACAAACACACTTAAACAAACAAACAGACTCTCAAAACAAAGACACTGTAACACACTCAAACAAACAGACACTCATTACAAAGACACTGTAACACACTCAAACAAACAGACTCTCATTACAAAGACACTGTAACACACTCAAACAGACAGACTCTCAATACAAAGACACTGTAACACACTCAAACAGACAAACAGACTCTCAAAACAAACACACTTAAACAAACAAACAGACTCTCAAAACAAAGACACTGTAACACACTCAAACAAACAGACTCTCATTACAAAGACACTGTAACACACTCAAACAGACAAACAGACTCTCAAAACAAACACACTTAAACAAACAAACAGACTCTCAATACAAAGACACTGTAACACACTCAAACAAACAGACTCTCATTACAAAGACACTGCAACACACTCAAACAGACCAACAGACTCTCATTACAAAGACACTGTAACACACTCAAACAAACAGACTCTCATTACAAAGACACTGTAACACACTCAAACAAACAGACTCTCATTACAAAGACACTGTAACACACTCAAACAAACAGACTCTCATTACAAAGACACTGTAACACACTCAAACAAACAGACTCTCATTACAAAGACACTGCAACACACTCAAACAGACCAACAGACTCTCATTACAAAGACACTGTAACACACTCAAACAAACAGACTCTCATTACAAAGACACTGTAACACACTCAAACAAACAGACTCTCATTACAAAGACACTGTAACACACTCAAACAAACAGACTCTCATTACAAAGACACTGTAACACACTCAAACAGACAAACAGACTCTCAATACAAAGACACTGTAACACACTCAAACAGACAAACAGACTCTCATTACAAAGACACTGTAACACACTCAAACAGACAAACAGACTCTCATTACAAAGACACTGTAACACACTCAAACAGACAGACTCTCAATACAAAGACACTGTAACACACTCAAACAAACAGACTCTCATTACAAAGACACTGTAACACACTCAAACAAACAGACTCTCATTACAAAGACACTGTAACACACTCAAACAAACAGACTCTCATTACAAAGACACTGTAACACACTCAAACAGACAGACTCTCAATACAAAGACACTGTAACACACTCAAACAAACAGACTCTCAAAACAAACACACTTAAACAAACAAACAGACTCTCAATACAAAGACACTGTAACACACTCAAACAAACAGACTCTCATTACAAAGACACTGTAACACACTCAAACAAACAGACTCTCAAAACAAACACACTTAAACAAACAAACAGACTCTCATTACAAAGACACTGTAACACACTCAAACAGACAGACTCTCAATACAAAGACACTGTAACACACTCAAACAGACAGACTCTCAATACAAAGACACTGTAACACACTCAAACAAACAGACTCTCATTACAAAGACACTGTAACACACTCAAACAGACAAACAGACTCTCAATACAAAGACACTGTAACACACTCAAACAAACAGACTCTCATTACAAAGACACTGTAACACACTCAAACAGACAGACTCTCAATACAAAGACACTGTAACACACTCAAACAGACAGACTCTCAATACAAAGACACTGTAACACACTCAAACAGACAGACTCTCAATACAAAGACACTGTAACACACTCAAACAAACAGACTCTCATTACAAAGACACTGTAACACACTCAAACAAACAGACTCTCATTACAAAGACACTGTAACACACTCAAACAGACAGACTCTCAATACAAAAGGACACTGTAACACACTCAAACAAACAGACTCTCAATACAAAGACACTGTAACACACTCAAACAAACAGACTCTCATTACAAAGACACTGTAACACACTCAAACAAACAGACTCTCATTACAAAGACACTGTAACACACTCAAACAAACAGACTCTCAATACAAAGACACTGTAACACACTCAAACAAACAGACTCTCATTACAAAGACACTGTAACACACTCAAACAGACAGACTCTCAATACAAAGACACTGTAACACACTCAAACAGACAGACCTTCTCCCCCCCCCCCCCCCTCCCCCCCCCCCCCCACAGACCCAGCTCATCAAGAGAACCCATTAAAACGTCACATCTCTTAAAGTCTATATTTATGTTGGTCGATTTATTCCGGTAATTGAAAACAACAGACGGGGCGATCGCCTATGGGGGAGAGAGAGAGAGAGAGAGAGAGAGAGAGAGAGAGAGAGAGAGAGAATGGAAAAAAAAAATTACGTGATGTATGCTTTGTTCGCTCGTCCATTACGCTAATGATAACACCAGCGGAGCCAAGGTGTGGTTGATGTATCTTAGAACCACTGGAATGGATGAAGCTTTGACGTATGATGGCTGGCTGGAAAGAACCAGTGGAATGAAACCGATGTTTTACGTGTTTTCAGACCAGTGGAATGAAACTAGTGTTTACGTATTTCAGACCAGTGGAATGAAACTCATGTTTACGTGTTTTCAGACCAGT
>NC_092286.1:8477043-8504543 GCF_036320965.1 Panulirus ornatus
CCCTCCCTTACTGCCTCTCCCTCAGGGGAGGGAGGGGAAAGGAAATGGGTGGGGAGGGGTAGGAGGGAATGTCGGCCGTGTGGGAAAGAGGGGAAAGAGGAAGGAAGGGGGAATGGGTTGGTGTTGGTTGGCCGAGCGAAAGCTGTGAGGTGATGGGGGAAATCCACCTCTGTAAACAGACATGGATGATTGTGGGGGGGAAGGGGATGGTCTCCATTCCTCCCCATTCCCTTCCCAGACACCCTAAGCGCCCCCTTCCCTCCCCTTTTCCATCATCTCTCAAAGGGAGTCGTCGACCTGCCTGAACTACGTTGTATAGTAGGGGGTTGTTAATGGTTGTATGGTAGGGGTTGTTAATGGTTGTATAGTAGGGTGTTGTTAATGGTTGTATAGTAGGGGGTTGTTCATGGTTGTATAGTAGGGGGTTGTTAATGGTTGTATAGTAGGGGGTTGTTAATGGTTGTATAGTAGGGGGTTGTTAATGGTTGTATAGTAGGGGGTTGTTAATGGTTGTATAGTAGGGGGTTGTTAATGGTTGTATAGTAGGGGTTGTTAATGGTTGTATAGTAGGGGGTTGTTAATGGTTGTATAGTAGGGGGTTGTTAATGGTTGTATAGTAGGGGGTTGTTAATGGTTGTATGGTAGGGGGTTGTTAATGGTTGTATAGTAGGGGGTTGTTAATGGTTGTATAGTAGGGGGTTGTTAATGGTTGTATAGTAGGAGGTTGTTAATGGTTGTATAGTAGGGGGTTGTTAATGGTTGTATAGTAGGGGGTTGTTAATGGTTGTATAGTAGGGGGTTGTTAATGGTTGTATAGTTGGTCCCTCACAAAGCGGTGGTTGGGGTTGTTAATGGTTGTATAGTTGGTCCCTCACAAGGCGGTGGTTGGAAGGATCCAGAATGTGTGGTGGTTAGCCTTAGATTAAAACTGGTCATGTGTTAATATCCTAGGTTAATGTGCCTCCAGGAGGTCAGGTTCTGTGAGGTGGAACACAGTTATATAGTTTTTATTCGGCATTATTATTTTTATAACTTGCTGAGTTGCGTGACCCTTGAGTACGATGGTACGACCCTTGAGCACGACGGTGCGACGTTTGAGCACGATGGTACGACCCTTGAGCACGATGGTGCGATCCTTGAGCACGACGGTACGACCCTTGAGCACGACGACACGGTATGACGAAAAGGTTTTATACTTAAACTTTAAGGCTCAGATGAAAGGTGGGGACATTGTACATA
Organism: Panulirus ornatus; assembly: GCF_036320965.1. NCBI lineage: Eukaryota > Metazoa > Arthropoda > Malacostraca > Decapoda > Palinuridae > Panulirus > Panulirus ornatus. Next base: position 8,478,283 of record NC_092286.1, read on the forward strand.
AGGGTCGTATCGTCGTGCTCAAGGGACGTTCCATCGTGCTCAAGGGTCGTGCCATCGTGCTCATGGGTCGTGCCATCGTGCTCAAGAGTCGTACCTTGTTGCTCAAGGGTCGTGCTGACTTGAAGGGTCGTACCGTCGTGTTCAAGGGTCGTACAGTCGTGTTCAAGGGTCGTGCCATCGTGCTCAAGGGTCGTACCGTCGTGCTCAAGGATCGTACCGTCGTGCTCAAGGGTCGTACCGTCGTGCTCAAGGGTCGTACCGTCGTACTCAAGGGTCGTACCGTCGTGCTCAAGGGTCGTACCGTCGTACTCAAGGGTCGTACCGTCGTGCTCAAGGATCGTACCGTCGTGCTCAAGGGTCGTACCGTCGTACTCAAGGGTCGTACCGTCGTGCTCAAGGGTCGTACCGTCGTGCTCAAGGGTCGTACCGTCGTACTCAAGGGGACACTGAAAGAAACTATACCATAAGGGTAGAAAGGGGGGGTTACCCATTGCCCTCTTTCCCTCCTTATTTACAATACAAGACCATTAGTTGATCACGTACATAACTCCACAACTTGACTACAAATATCTTTATTCCTACTTTCCCACTTTCTTCTACAACCTCCAGTGCTTCTATCCCGCACATGTAATGAATCTTAAACAGAATTTCATCCCATCCTCTTCAAAAGCAGCTGTGTCGTTTTCGCCAACGACACCACACAATCGTGTCGCATCCCTGCGTCGTCCTCTTCTGGAAACGACAGACGACACCACACGTGGAGTCTAGATTAGGAACGTCTAACCACAACGAGATTCACAAACAGAAGCTCAAAGATCTAACTCAACGCCCCATCGCGAGGTGTGGAATACCTCCAGACATTGACCTTAAAGAACATAGAACAGAACATTGAACCACCGAGAATAGAAAGACAATATTCACACACACAAAAAAAAGAGACAGGAAAGAAATAAGAATACGAGCCACACTGAAGGCCTGGTGGTAATAATAAACCAAGACGAAGAGTAAAACTAAATCAGAATGAACACACAGACTTAGACACACACACAGACCCCCGACCCACCTATCCATCCACCTATCTCTCCCTAGCCCGACTCACTGGTCAGTCTCCCGTCACTAAGAAATATTTTTCACTTTTCTTTCCCTGTTGCGATGGAGTCTGTCTGAGAAAAATATATTGTGTCACTGAGACAGAGATGGACGTCTTTTCTGTCTGTCTGTCTGTCTGTCTTGATTTTCTCGTGTCGTAAGAGGGGAGTGTTCGTGTTCGATGCACCTCTAATGGCAAGGTCTCTCTCTCTCTCTCTCTCTCTCTCTCTCTCTCTCTCTCTCTCTCTCTCTCTCTCTCTCTCTCTCTCTCTCTCTCTCTCTCTCTCTCTCTCTCTCTCTCTCTCTCTCTCTCTCTCTCTCTCTCTCTCTCTATCTCTCTCTCTCTCCATCTCCTGTGCATCCACCGATTCTACGACCAAAATACAACGGTTGTCGTACGTTGTATTCTGACATAACCTGACTCAGAGCGAGCGACAGCAGTGTGTGTGAGTATTGTGTTTGTGTGAAATGTGCTGTGAGAACCCAAACATGAAATTTCTCTTGTTGGTGACGTGCAGTTTATCCATTTTCTGTATCTTTCAATGTCCTGTTTGCATCACCATTTCATTAATTTCATGACTGTCAAAGATGGTATTTCTTTATTACCAACGCCAAGGGGCCAAAGAGCTGTGTTCCTGAGTTTCAAAAGAACGTTGATAGATAAACATCACCAAAATCTAACACAAAAGTGGAAAATGAAAAATGAGGAAATTATGATATGCCAGAATTTTTTTTAATTCTGGGATGAACATGAACGGCTTCAAAGGTACTAATCATTTCGACCAAAAAGTATGACCCCCTTCATAAGCAGCAATTTAATATCAAATTCATCCACGTAAAACATATTAATCGATAATACCCTCCAACAGCCAGGATTCGAACCCAGGGACCTTTTACGAGGTACTCGGGAACGCTAACCGCTAAGCTATGATCATAGCTTATATATATATATATATATATATATATATATATATATATATATATATATATATATATATATATATATTCCCATGAGTCCACGGGGAAGATGAAACATGATAAGTTCCCAAGTGCACTTTCGTATAATAATCACATCTCCCATGATGATGTGATTATTACAAGAAAGTGCACTGGGAACTTATCGTGTTTCATCTTCCCCGTGGACTCATGGGAATATATATATATATATATATATATATATATATATATATATATATATATATATATATATATATATATATATATATATATATATATACATATAAGATCCCTCATCTTGGTATATAATCTCACTGTCACAATCCAGGTTCCAATCTCAGATGCCTTGGGAGAAGGCGCCAGCCAGGAATTATTATTACGGGGTCTCATATTTTTCTTTTTCTTTCTCTTTCTTTTTTTTTCCACGTAATGTGATTTTCGTGTCCGCGTGTCTCATTCCATTCTCAGTTTCAAGTCCGGTGTAGAGACGCGGCGTGATAGGGTGAGGAGAGGGGGGAAAGAGAGAGAGAGAGAGAGAGAGAGAGAGAGAGAGAGAGAGAGAGAGAGAGAGAGAGAGAGGATAGCCACTTATACAACTTGTTGCTCATCAAATCTATTTCACTTAATCCTTTCTTTCCTCTTAAGATGGGGATTTCTTAATGGTGCCAAAAAAAAAATTAAAATGATTACTAGAATGATCTAATGCTGGGAAATGACTGAACTACCAAAGACGTAATCAACTCTCACCCATTACCGCCATTAAGACGCCATCACCGGGAGTATTGTATATCATACAGTAGCAATACAACAGGAATACAGTAGTGTTGTAAATCGACGACCACAACACTAACGCCATCATCACAACACCATTATTACAACGGTGTCGTAACATCTTCATCATCACAACACATCACCATCCTCCATCACAACACATCACCAATCATAACAACACATCAACAATCATCACAACACATCACCATCCTCCATCACAACACCATCATCACAACACATCACCATCCTCCATCACAACACCATCATCACAACACCATCCCCATAATCACATCGCCACAACACCATCATCACAACACCATCACCATCATCACATCGCCACAACACCAACATCACAACACACCTACAACACTACTTCATCAGCACCTCACCATCGCGTGGAATCAGACCCGCCAATGTATTATTCCAGTGTCAACACAATCTCCCAGTTGCTCCAGCGAGTACCACTTCCAGATCCCCCCAACCCACCTTCGTCCAGCACATTCCAGTCCAGCTGTGGTGCGTAGCGAAGCCAGTGGGCCAGAATGGAATACATGAACCCAGAACGCGTGGCCAAAAACTCTTGGATGTTGTTCTATGGAACGCTCTTCACACCGCTGGCTTCACTGGTCGCGAAGAGAGCATGGGATTTTGGTCTGTATTCGATAGCCACCTTTTCTTACGGCCCCTTGAACATGGAGGTTGTCGCCCTAGAGCACAGCGCTACGATCCCTCGAGCCAGATAAGAGAAGACCTGATGGTCTATGAGGTGGTTGATCTGCTGGAGGACACAGTACAGAGGGAAGGCCTGATAACAGAAGACTTGATGGTGTATAACGAAGTTATCTGCTGGAGGGGAGAAGCAGTCTCGTAGATCTATATTCTGTATAGATAGGGCCAAGATAGAGAGGGCAGCGGGCTCCTCCCGACCCGCCACTATAGATGGAGACAGGACAGTAAAGCAGAAGGCTCCTCCCCACCCACCACTATAGATGGAGACAGGACAATATAGCAGAAGGCTCCTCACCATCCACCCACCTTTCCCCTCCGTGGCAGCCACTGGGAGAAGGGGTAAAGCACCCTTCAGTTCTCACAGCCACGGGTAAGGGACTCATTAAGTCTTTTCCAGGCCATCTGCAAGTTCTGACACCTGGAAGGTCCACCAGATGAGGCTTCGCTCCAGTCGTCAGCTGGAAGCAGATCCTTTGAGTCCCCCAGTCACACGAACCTGTAAACCTAAGCTGCGCACAGGGAAGTGGAAGGGAATTAGGAAGGAATGATGAAGGGGGAAGTGCCGAAGAAGAAGGGATCTGAGGAAGATGTAAGAGGAGGAGGAGGAGGAGGAGGAGGAGGAGGAGGAGAAGGGGGAAGTGCCGAAGAAGAAGAAGGGATTTGAGAAGATGTAAGAGGAGGAGGAGGAGAAGGAGGAGGAGGAGAAGGGGGAAGTGCCGAAGAAGAAGAAGGGATCTGAGGAAGATGTAAGAGGAGGAGGAGGAGGAGAAGGAGAGGAAGGAGAGACGTAAGAATGATAGGATGAAGAAATAAATAGAGATACCGAAGGAGGAGAAGGGATAAGATGAGATAGGCACGAGAGGAAAAGGATGAATGCTTAAACGGATAAATAAAAAGTGTTATAAAATAGGAATAGGGGAAGAGGAAGGAACGAATCAAAAAAAGAGAAGGGAAAAATAAGAAGAGGAGCATCAGGGAAACGACTACAGCCAAACCTCGTACCTTCTTCTTCAGGAGATGCAAACGACAAGAACGACTGACTAAAAGTCTATTCCAGTCAAGTCAAGATGCTGTGGGGCATGGAACGACCCAGGAGACGGAGAAAAAAACCAGTCATGCCTAGTGTACTTACCTACATTCCAGCATCCCCGGCTGGGACGAGCCACAGTACGGGAGAGAGAGAGTCTCTCTCTCTCTCTCTCTCTCTCTCTCTCTCTCTCTCTCTCTCTCTCTCTCTCTCTCTCTCTCCGCCGCGCAAGACGAATGATGGAGGAGGAACAAGAGAGACGTCCCGGAAATTTTTTGAAACTAGGTATCGACCAGAGCCATCAGGTCGAGATGCGAGGCTACGGCCCGTAGCGCACCACCACCGCCAGACGCAGCCGTCGTCCACCTCCTGTCGTTCCGAAGACGTGCGTACGTCCGTGAGTTCCCGGAAGGCTAATTCCTGTTGGGGAAATAGTGTCACAGTGAGAGGAGGTATACTATATATATATATATATATATATATATATATATATATATATATATATATATATATATATATATATATATAGATAGATAGATAGATAGATAGATAGATAGATAGATAGATAGATAGATAGATAGATATAGCCGGGGGAAAACCTTAGCATTTGCGTGTGATTTGTTATCCAGAAGAGATAACGGGATGTATTTATTCATGAGTAAGTCATGAGGGAATAAGAGTCGATTGCTCTCTATCTATTTTCTTCCCCTTCCTTCCCCCCCCCCCATCCCCCCCCCCCCTCCCCAGTATGTAAATCATGTTGGCGTAAGGAAATAGATATACGTTGGCGTAAGGGGGGTTGGGTTGGGTTGGGGGGTGGGGAGAGAGAGAAGGAAGGGAGGTGTATATATTTACGCAATGCCACTGAAATTGACGTTCGTGAATTGGGTTGAAAGCTGAGGAAGGAAGAGGAGGAGGAAGAGTAGGAGGAGGAGGAGGAGGAGAAGGAAGAGGAGGAGGAGGAGGAAGAGGAAGAGAAGGAGGAGAAGGAGGAGGATGAAGAAGAAGAGGAAGAGGAGGAGGATAGGGAGGAGGAGGAAGAGGAAGAGGAGGAGGAAGAGAAAGAGAAGGAGGAGGAAGAGAAGGAAGAGAAGGAGGAGGAGGAGAAAGAGGAGGAAGAGGAGGAGGAGGAGGAAGAGGAGGAGGATGAGGAGGAAGAGGAGGAGGAGGATGGAGCGAGTGTGAGGGAGGAGGAGGAGGATGGAGCGAGTGTGAGGGAGGAGGAGGAGGATGGAGCGAGTGTGAGGGAGGAGGAGGAGGATGGAGCGAGTGTGAGGGAGGCGTCCTATCCACTTTGGGCTCCTCTTCATCAGTGAGGTGTCATGCAGTCCTTCCATTCCCGGGACGTGAGGTGATCAGGGGGGGGGACAGCACTACCTCTGACGTGTGACGTGATGTGTCCCCCCCCCCACCGTCCACGTGACAGACATGGTGTGACGTGACGGTCGTGACGGTGTGACGTGACGGTCGTCACAGAGGGACGGGTGACGTGAACTAGTCATGAAGTGGTTGATGAGAGGAATGGTGCAAAGGAGACATGATGATGAGAAGAGATAGATAGATAGATAGATGCATAAATAGATATATTGATGCATAGATAGATAAATAGATAGATAGATAGGTAGGTAGATAGATAGATAGATAGATGCATAAATAGATATATTGATGCATAGATAGATAGATAGATAGATAGATAGATAGATAGATAGATTCTCTTGGGAAATGGATAGACATATATATATATATATATATATATATATATATATATATATATATATATATATATATATATATATATATATATATATATATATATATATCCCTGGGGATAAGGGAGAAAGAATACTTCCCACGTATTCCCTGCGTGTCGTAGAAGGCGACTAAAAGGGGAGGGAGCGGGGGGGGCTGGAAATCCTCCCCTCTCGTTTTTTTAATTTTCTAAAAGAAGGAACAGAGAAGGGGGCCAGGTGAGGATATTCCCTCAAAGGCTCAGTCCTCTGTTCTTAACGCTACCTCGCTAACGCGGGTAATGGCGAATAGTATGAAAGAAAGATACATATATATGTATTCACCTCATTATCTACTTAACTCAGTAAAGAGATTAATAGAATATTTCTGTATTAGATGATTAAGGAAAGCAGCGTGGGACTTGACAGAGAGGTGACCTGGGAGTTGACAGAGAGGTGACCTGGGAGTTGACAAGTGAAGTGACCTGGGACTTGACACTTGAAGTGACCTGGGACTTGACAATGAGGTGACCTAGGCCTTGACGAGTGAAGTGACCTGGGACTTGACAAGTGAAGTGACATGAGAACGAGGAGTGACATGAGAACGAGGTGTGACATGAGAACGAGGTGTGACATGAGAACGAGAAGTGACATAAGAACGAGATGTGACATGAGAACGAGGTGTGACATGAGAACGAGGTGTGACATGAGAACGAGGAGTGACATGAGAACGAGAAGTGACATGAGAACGAGAAGTGACATGAGAACGAGAAGTGACATGAGAACGAGATGTGACATGAGAACGAGATGTGACATGAGTGGTGAGGGGGGTGTGGTGTGGCAAGTGACATGAGTCACTGCTGGCAGAAGAAGGAGCAGGAAGAAGAAGAAGAAGAAGAACAATATGATAAATATATACACAAGAAAAACAATAAGTGCTAATTTGATCATTGATGACTGACGGGATCGTATACGAAAGATATCTTAGATATTTTTCGGAAGAACCATATCGTCATGAGATGGCGCATGTCACATCCAGCAACAGAGGAGCGCCCCCCCATCTCCCATCCCCATTCCCCCGCCCCACACACACACACACACACACACACATACCCATTCCCGCCAGAGGCCCCACTCCACTCCACTCCAACTCCACTTCCACCCTCCCTCCCTCCATCCCTCCCTCCCTCCCTCCCTGGAAACGCTACCTCCCCTTTAAACCTGGAGTTGTGGCCCCCCCCAGACTGGAAACAAATTAGCGAGAGATGATGATCAGCGCACGAAGAACGGTACAGTAAACTCAGTGTGGTGGAACCCCTTCCATTGAGAAAAGACCCGGGTCCAGGTGGAACGCTGCGCCTCACTCACTCGCTCGCTCCCTCCCTCATGCACGGTGAGGGTCCCAGCCACTTTTCGAAGCGCGACTGCAGGCTGGCTCTCCTCTCTCTCTCTCTCTCTCTCTCTCTCTCTCTCTCTCTCTCTCTCTCTCTCTCTCTCTCTCTCTCTCTCTCTCTCTCTCTCTCTCTCTCTCTCTCTCTCTCTCTCTCTCTCTCTCTCTTCGACAGTGAGGCCGATTAATGTGAAGTCCCCCCTCCCTCCCCCCCCCTTCCCCTCCCCCCCCCATTCCCTCACCCTCCCCCCATTCCCTCACCCTTCACCCACCCACCCACCCAACCTGAATAAACTATTGACGTTCGTTCACATCTATCATTCCCCCCTCCCTCCCCCCTCACACCCCCTCCCCATTCCCCTCCCCACCCCTGTCGAAGAGAGAGAGAGAGAGAGAGAGAGAGAGAGAGAGAGAGAGAGAGAGAGAGAGAGAGAGAGAGAGAGAGGAGCCACAATGCCCAAAACCCGACATTATACGAGTGAACTATGACCTTTAAGAACATATCGACACACGGGGGAGGGTGGAGGGGAAGGAGGGAGGGAGAGGGGAGGAGGGGAGGGGACCACCGGAAACCGCCGTGGATAAGTGGTCACAAGAAAAAGAGAAACAAAAATTAATCACTAGATAACGCATCCATCCTGTGGGGTTCGAATCCCGCGCGCACACCTGGCGCTCCCAGAACCTGTGTTCGAAACCCTCCGCTAATGCTATGAGAGCATAGCAAAACTATAGATCCTACAAAACTCTAGAGATGAATGCATTCAATTTTGATTAATGAGGATTGTGAGTACTCATTGGAACTTTGATGAATCAAATCCTCTTCTTTGTAGACCTGTGGAGGTGTACACAGAGTGGAGGTGTACACAGAGTGGAGGCATACACAGAGTGAAGGTGTACACAGAGTGGAGGTGTACACAGAGTGGAGGTATACACAGAGTGCATGTGTACACAGAGTGGAGGTGTACACAGAGTGGAGGTATACAGAGAGTGGAGGTATACACAGAGTGGAGGTATACACAGAGTGAAGGTGTACACAGAGTGCAGGTATACACAGAGTGGAGGTGTACACAGAGTGGAGGTGTACACAGAGTGGAGGTATACACAGAGTGGAGGTGTACACAGAGTGGAGGTATACACAGAGTGGAGGTATACACAGTGTGGAGGTATACACAGAGTGCATGTGTACACAGAGTGCATGTGTACACAGAGTGGAGGTGTACACAGAGTGCAGGTGTACACAGAGTGCTCCCTGGATAAGGGAAATTCCTATTATTAATGAACCCCGGATAATCAGATCACCCTGGATAATCAGTATGATTTTCCAGTGTACTTTGGATCATGGAAAGGACGTACTAAAGAGTCTGGGATAATATAGAGAGACCCTGGGATAATAGATAGATGCTGGGATGATAGAGAGACCCTGGGATAATAGATAGATGCTGGGATGATAGAGAGACCCTGGGATAATAGATAGATGCTGGGATGATAGGTAGACACGGGGATAATAGATAGATCCTGGGATGATAGGCAGACCCTGGGATAATAGATAGATCATGGGATAATAGATAGACCCTGGGATAATAGATAGATCCTGGGATGATAGAGATAGACCCTGGGATAATAGAGATAGACCCTGGGATAATAGATACACCCTGGGATGATAGATAGACCCTGGGATAATAGATACACCCTGGGATGATAGATAGACCCTGGGATAATAGATAGACCCTGGGATGATAAGATTCTTGCCTCCCACTGGCACCCGGATAATACGACCAGCGTTTATAACAGGTGTATTGGAAGTATTATTGTGTGTGTGTGTGTGGGTGTGTGTGTGTGTGTGTGTGTGTGTGTGTGTGTGTGTGGGTGAGGGGGGGAGAGGGAAGGGAGGGGTCACGATCGCTCATGTCCTCCCATTGGCCCGCGTCATTACGCCATTTATCAGTCTAATTGCCTTAGTTAACTGGCGGGAATTTTGATTGCTTACGACTCTGATTACACTCTCGCCCCCCCCCTCACCCCCCACCTTCTCCCCCTTCCCTTCCCCCTTCCTTCCCCTTCCCTCTCCCCACCACCCCTCTGTCCCCTTCCCTCCCCCTTCCCTCCTCCCCCTTCCCTCCTCCCCCTTCCCTCCTCCCCCTTCCCTCCCCCCTTCCCTCCTCCCCCTTGCCTTCCCCCTTCCCTCCTCCCCCTTCCCTCCCCCCTCTTCCCTTCCCCCTTCCCTCCTCCCCCTTCCCTCCCCCCTCTTCCCTTCCCCCTTCCCTCCTCCCCCTTCTTATTCCAGTGATGGGCTTTTGGGGACTGACTCTGATGAGGCAGTTGATCAGTTCCACGACCTCGTTGATCACTTCCATGACTTCGTTGATCAGCGCCATGACGTCGTTGATCACTTCTATGACGTCTTTGATCAGTTCCATGACCTTGATTAATACCGTGACGTCGTTGATCACTTCTATGACGTCTTTGATCAGTTCCATGACGTTGATTAATACCGTGACGTCGTTGATCAATTCTATGACGTCTCTGATCAGTTCCATGACCTTGATTAATACCGTGACGTCGTTGATCAATTCTATGACGTCTTTGATCAGTTCCATGACCTTGATTAATACCGTGACGTCGTTGATCAATTCTATGACGTCTTTGATCAGTTCCATGACGTTGATTAATACCGTGACGTCGTTGATCAATTCTATGACGTCTTTGATCAGTTCCATGACGTTGATTAATACCGTGACGTCGTTGATCAATTCTATGACGTCTTTGATCAGTTCCATGACGTTGATTAATACCGTGACGTCGTTGATCAATTCTATGACGTCTTTGATCAGTTCCATGACGTTGATTAATACCGTGACGTCGTTGATCAATTCTATGACGTCTTTGATCAGTTCCATGACGTTGATTAATACCGTGACGTCGTTGATCAATTCTATGACGTCTTTGATCAGTTCCATGACGTTGATTAATACCGTGACGTCGTTGATCAATTCTATGACGTCTTTGATCAGTTCCATGACCTTGATTAATACCGTGACGTCGTTGATCAATTCTATGACGTCTTTGATCAGTTCCATGACCTTGATTAATACCGTGACGTCGTTGATCAATTCCATGACATCACAGTGATCATATCTTCGCTATAGCGATAACTACAACAGTTAATCATGGCTGTAATATCCCTTATCAGTCCTGTAACAACAAATGATTAATATAATCATTATCCTAGTCATCGTCTGTATGAGCGACGTTGATTGGTTGATGTCCTACATCGTCTGTATGAGCGACGTTGATTGGTTGATGTCCTGCATCGTCTGTATGAGCGACGTTGATTGGTTGATGTCCTGCATCGTCTGTATGAGCGACGTTGATTGGTTGATGTCCTGCGTCGTCTGTATGAGCGACGTTGATTGGCTTATGTCCTGCTTTCTCTCCCGGTTCCAGATTGGACTGTGTTCTCTCGTCGGCTTTGATTGGTCAACGGCATAATTGCTCTCGACTCCTATTGGCTGATGGGACAACCTCTCATGATAAGCTGATGGAATATTCGCGATTTTCCATGGGAATCGAACGTGCGTATAGCGTATAAACCTGGAAATGTACGTGCGTATAGCGAATGAACCTGGAAATGGACGTGCGTATAGCGAATGAACCTGGAAATGGACGTGCGTATAGCGTATAACCTGGAAATGTACGTGCTTATAGCGTATAACCTGGAAATGTACGTGAGTATAGAGAATGAACCTGGAAATGTACGTGCGTATAGCGAATGAACCTGGAAATGTACGTGCATATAGCGTATAACCTGGAAATGTACGTGCGTATAGCGAATGAACCTGGAAATGTACGTGCATATAGCGTATAACCTGGAAATGTACGTGCGTATAGCGAATGAACCTGGAAATGGACGTGCGTATAGCGAATGAACCTGGAAATGGACGTGCGTATAGCGAATGAACCTGGAGATGTACGTGCGTATAGCGTATAACCTGGAGATGTACGTGCGTATAGCGTATAACCTGGAGATGTACGTGCAGTTACAGGCGTAACTACCACGAGCGTAATCCGTCTAACTTACATCCACCATCCATGTTGACATATTGGAATGCAATAGAAATGACCTTAATTAAGTTTTAACGTTCGCTATGACCCCCAGGCCTAGCGAGAGGAGGGGGGGGGGCAAGGCAAGCCACACACACACACACACACACACACACACACCACACACACACACACACACACACCACTCACACACACACACACACACACACCACTCACACACACACACACACACACACACCACTCACACACACACACACACACACCACTCCCCTCCCTCTCTTCCTTCCTTCCCCTCCCCCCACCTTCCCCTTGTGTGTCCCCCCCACCCTCCTCCCCCTTCTATGAAGTCTGAATTGTTTTTGAATTCAGTTTCTTTCTTCTTTCACCTGATTCCATTAGTTTCATTATACATCAGAGTGAGTGAAGGAAAGATTGAATGATATAAGTGTGTGTGTGTGTGTGTGTGTGTGTGTGTGTGTGTGTGTGTGTGTGTGTGTGATGATGTCTGGGTTGTGGTAAAAACCAGTGTCTTTTGTTTTTTCTAATTTATATTTCTGTGGGGGGGGGGGGGCGGTTTTAGTGGTGTTTATTCTAATTTATATTTCTGTGGGTGCTTTTTCAGTGGCGTTTTTTCTCATTCATATTTATGTGGGTTATTTCAGTGGCGTTTTTTCAGTGGAGTGTAGCATGGTATAGGTTTTTTTTGGCTAAGTTAGGTTTGCCTAACTTACCATATGTAAAGTGTAAGTTTATAAGTATTCTTATAGGTTCTAAGTGTCTTAATGACGATGATAGCTGTTTGTAAGTGGAGTTGAACATCTGAAATGGGTTTAACTTATCTTAGATAGGTTTGAACTGAGGTTTAACTTATACATCGGGTTTTATCGAAGGTTTTACGTACCTTGTGTGGGTTTAACCTATGGGTTTAACATTTAAGCAGGTTTAACACGAGGAGGTTTTATGGATCGATTTGTTATAGTTAATGTTCATAATGAACGTGTTCATTTGTTATAATTATTAGGAAGATGAGAATGGATGAAGGCAGCAAGTATGAATATGTACATGTGTATATTGAACAAAAGATGATGAACAAAACCATATTCTTTGTTCACTGGGACCCACCAGACACCAGAGACACTTGAAGAACTAAAAAGAACATTATGCAAAGCCATGTTCTCTGTTCACTCGTACCTATGAGAAAACAAAGTGATTTGGTCATCGAGAACATGTTCTATGTTCACTCCCACTCAGCCAGACGAGATAACATGTTCTATGTTCGCTCCCACTCAGTCAGACGAGATCACAACCCACCCACCCGCCCACCCGCCCACCCGTTCTGGTATTGTCAAAGTTATCTAATAAATCCCGATACATCGCGGGCGGACGTAGGAGGCAAGTGTTTTGCTGTCATGCTGTGTGGTGGCGCTGTAGCTGGCAGCGAGAAGCGAGTGTTAGCAAGGAACTCATGTGGTGAATATTATACTAGTTTTGATGACTTAAGGGTCTCCAATATATATATATATATATATATATATATATATATATATATGTATATATACTTATCTATTCTATCATACTTAATCGCCGTCTCCCGCGTTAGCGAGGTAGCGTAAGGAAAAAGACGAAAAAATGGCCCAACCCACCCTCATACACGTGTATGTACATAAATGCCCACACATGCACATATACATACATATACAATTCAACGTATACATACATATACATACACAGACATATACATATATACACATGTACATGTTCATACTGCCTTCATCCATTTCTGTCGCCACCCCGACACACATGAAATAACATTCCCCTCCCCCTCTTTTCCTGCACTTTTCTAATGCACATGTGTACGTACGTGTGTACATATGTGTGTGTGTGTGTGTGTGTGTGTGTGTGTGTGTGTGTGTGTTTACGTATGTCTACTATACTGGGAGGGGGTTCTACCCTCATGGGTCCCCTTCTTTTAATCATCTTTGGAATACATTTCCTGCTAAGATTTCGCCTTTTAGTGGTTCTCTCTCTTTAGATCTTTCGAAGATTGTGATCAAGTCGCCCCCTACTCGTCATTCTTCCATTGTAGGCAAACCTATGGCCTCTAACTCCTTCTCCTGCAGCATAGTCTCTGCTAATATTCGTAGCCACGTCCCCTATCCTTAATACCTCAAGTATCCTAAGTTTGTATTTCATTAAGTATGCACCAAACGAAATTCTAAAAGTGTATGTATAAGTTCCATTTCTGAGATGGTTCAGTATCCCTTCAAATTCCCCCTCATGACCACGGCGTCATCCGCAAACATGTTCCGTCCCTCTGGCAAGGCGCTCAGATGACCTTGTTGAGTCCACGTTGGCTAATGTTAACGCCTGAATTACGACTCTAATGAACTCTCCTTTTACTGCCAGCACTGTCATGCCTCCCCCTCCCCTCCCCCCCCGGTGATCAGCGGAACCACCAGTGTGCACGATCGTTACAAGCTCAGGCACGGACCACCATCACCGGGGGGTAAGGGTCCAGGAAATTCCCAAGAGAAAATAAAAGTGACTTGGAATGTGACAGGACACACACACACACACACACTCACACACACACACACACACACACACACACACACACACACACACACACACACACACACACACCTACACTTTCTCTCCTATTCTCCACTATCAGCAGTTTATGTCATTATCTCTTTCTCTTTCTCTTTTTCCTCTATTGTTCTCTTTCCTCTCTCTCTCTCGACCGATCCGACCGTCAACACATCCCCGTGCGATCATTCACACATACACTCCTTCATCCACAAGAACCCTATTTCAACTGAGAAATTTACCCCCCCACTTCAAGGGGCCCCCCACACATCAGTCTCACCCTATCAAAAACACCTCCCCACCTCCCGTTACATTACCCAGGTGAATAAACTCCATTATAAGAATCTCACAAAAATCTTTATCCTTTCTCCCTCAAGTGAAGTGAGCAGATCCGTGTATCTCTCTCATCTTCTTTGACCTGGAGACGACCAGGGAATGCATTTACCCTCCCATCAACTTCAGATAAGTTGTTGGATTTCATTTCGATCAGACGTGGAGACGTTTATAGTTTGTCTGTTCGTTCGTGTGTGTGTGTGTGTGTGTGTGTGTGTGTGTGTGTGTGTGTGTGTGTGTGTCTGTAGCTCTCGCGAAGCAGCCTCTTACGGACCTGGCAGAAGATGGTTTGGGCCAGAGTTTCTATGAGGGTGGGTCTGCACACTGTCTATGAGGGTGGGTCCGTATACCGTCTGTGAGGGTGGGTCTGTATACCGTCTGTGAGGCTGGGTCTGCACACTGTCTGTGAGGATAGGTCTGTATACCGTCTGTGAGGGTGGGTCTGTATACCGTCTGTGAGGGTGGGTCTGCACACTGTCAGTAAGGCTGGGTCTGCACACTGTCTGTGAGGCTAGAGACCTTGGTTTCTCAAAGTACCATTGGTTGACCCATCCATCGTACTTTCAACCGATAGATCTTAGATTCATTGATCCCTTATCTATTCCATCCTCATAATTCATGGCATTAAATCCTCAATGATTAATCCCAAAGTGTACTTCTTAAACATCAATTAATCTTAACCTCATTAAATCCGAACGTAAATTGGTATCATCTTAAAAACAAATCCCTGAATTTTGTGACGATATATATATATATATATATATATATATATATATATATATATATATATATATATATATATATATATATATATATATATATATATATATATATATATTATTTCCATCAGTAATGCATGGAGTTGACAGAAGGTGTTAATTCAATTTAAAACTTCTGAGAAAAAATTGGGGCGTACATTATGTACCTATTTACTTCGTTCATTATGTAACTACTACACACGCCTTTTTAACGCCCCCATCCTCTGTGTATCAGTGTCGAAATGCATCGCCTGCGTCCCCAAAATGCTTCGTTCTACGTGAGTGACTGAGTGAGTCACACACACACACACACTGGGACTAATTATACGTTAGGTCAATGTTGACATTGAGGGGCAGATCCCAAAAAGACGAACCTCCACCTCACCCCACCTCACCTCCCACCTCACCCCTCACCACTCACCCCACCCCACCTCACCTCACCTCCCACCTCACCTCACCCCTCACCTCTCACCCCACCTCACCCCACCTCACCTCACACCACCTCCTACTTCACCTCACCCCACCTCACCCCACCTCACCTCACCTCACCTCCCACCTCACCTCACCTCATCCCCCACCTCCCACCCCACCTCACCTCACCTCACCTCCCACCTCACCTCACCGCACCCTACCTCACCCCACCACACCCCACCACACCCCACCTCACCCCACCTCACCCCACCCTACCTCACCCCACCTCACCCTACCTCACCCCACCTCACCCCACCTCTCCCCAACTCACCTCACCTCATCCCCCACCTCCCACCCCACCTCACCTCACCCTCACCTCACCTCACCCTCACCTCACCTCACCCCTCACCTCACCCCACCTCACCTCACCCCTCACCTCACCCCACCTCACCCCACCTCACCTCACCCCACTATCGATATGTTTAAGCATTTCCCCCAGAGATGATAGCGATCGTTTCAGTCATGTAGCCTTATACTCACACACAGGGTCTTGTAATTTCTTAATTATATCATATAATCACTTAATTATATCATAATTATCTCGTCAGATAAGAAAAGCCGAAGCTTATTTTTTTTGACAAGTGAAATTTACAATTTGTTTGTGTGTGTGTGTGTGTGTGTGTGTGTGTGTGTGTGTGTGTGTGTGTGTGTGTGTGTGTGACAACTTCAATGGCATTGTTAAAATCTTGAGTTGAAAGTGGCACGACTTGGTAGGTGTGGTTCACCAGGAATGAGAATGAAAAGGAATGTGACCAAGAAAGATGTTGAAGGATGTGTTGTTCTGTACCACAGGAAACACGACAGTGTTGGATGTGTGTCATGTGGGAGTTGATCATACGAGCTGAGAGAATTGTGATAATAGTAATAATAATAATGGTTATTAAAATAATAATAATAATGACAATAATAATAATGATAATAATAATTAGTAATGATGAAAATAATGATAATAATGATAATAATAATAATAATAATAATAATAATAATAATAATAATAATAATAATGATAATAATAACAATAATAATAACAATGATAATGATAATAATTATAATAATAATAATGATAATAATAATAATAATAATAATAATAATAATGATAATGATAATGATAATAATGATAATGATAATGATGATAATAATAATAACAATATTAATAATAATGATAATAATAATAATAAGAAGAAGAAGAATGATAACATGAATGATACGAATACCATTAATGATTACGATAATAACTCAATTATCATAAGATAATGGTGAATGTAATGATAATAATGATAATGATAATATCGGAAGTAATGTCATGATAATTAAGGTAAGAAAAAATGGAGCTCAAAAAATCGCGTGTGAATTGTTGATAGAATGTGTAAACCATCTTACTGAACTGTAAACTGACTTACGAATCGTTAATAACAGATGTAAACCAACTTAAAACGAGTGTAAACTGACTGATGCTTGGGTTTAATTCCCGGATGTAGTACTGTGCTCTGAACAGTGTAATTAATTCTTTTGATGTACGCCAGGTGGCATTTTTATACTCAACTTGTTCGTTCAGTTGGAATAATTCTGTAAGAGAGACGAGGAAAGAGATTTTTTTTTCCTGCGATATATATATATATATATATATATATATATATATATATATATATATATATATATATATATATATATATATATTATCCCTAGGGATAGGGGATTAAGAATACTTCCCACGTATTCCCTGCGTGTCGTAGAAGGCGACTAAAAGGGGAGGGAGCGGGGGGCTGGAAATCCTCCCCTCTCGGTTTTTTTTTTCAATTTTCCAAAAGAAGGAACAGAGAATTGGGCCAGGTGAGGGTATTCCCTCAAAGGCCCAGTCCTCTGTTCTTAACGCTAACTCGCTAATGCGGGAAATGGCGAATAGTTTGAAAGAAAGATATATATATATATATATATCACGTAATGCCAGGGTTCGAACCCGGACCTTTCGCGTGGTAGCTGGGAACACTTGGCATTGATCGCATTCGTAGACGAGAGCTTAGCGTTCCCAGTCACCACACAAAAGGCTCTGGGTTCGAATCCTTGCTGTTGGAATGCATTATGTGTTCTACGAGAAGCGCGAGTTCATATGCACTATATATATATATATATATATATATATATATATATATATATATATATATATATATATATATATATATATATATATATATATATATATATATATATATATATACTTACCTCTCACATCCATTACCCCTTCTAATGTCTTCCCAACTTTCTCCTTCCTGTTTCAATGCCCAGCTTAAACCCACGTTCGTTAATCGTATATCAACATTCTATTCTATATTATATAGCAAGATGAACCCTCTAATTCCCTGAGTTCGAACTCTTTGTGGGGAAACCCTGAAAGGCGCCTTTTGCAGGGCAAAATAAGTTATGCAAATTACATTTCCAAATATGAATGACGTAATTTACTTCCAGGCTTAATGATAAAGTGAGCAATATAAACTCTAGCGCTGCCTACTCAGCGATAATATAATCATCTTGAATTACATTATCGCGCATGATAATCATACTAAAAGCTTTCGTTCTACTAATTACATGATCACAGGATATAAGATCCCTCGGAAGGCTTGAGTGGGTGATCAAGCTTGACTCACTTAAGCTTGCTTACGTACTTTGACTTCCTTTAGCTTACGTACTTTGACTTCCTTTAGCTTACGTACTTTGACTCGCTTAAGCTGACGTACTTTGTATCGCTTAAGCTTACGTACTTTGACTTCCTTTAGCTTACGTACTTTGACTCCCTTAAGCTTACGTACTTTGACTTCCTTTAGCTTACGTACTTTGACTCCCTTTAGCTTACGGACTTTGACTCCCTTAAGCTTACGTACTTTGACTCCCTTAAGCTTACGTACTTTGACTCCCTTAAGCTGACGTACTTTGACTCCCTTTAGCTTACGTACTTTGACTCCCTTAAGCTTACGGACTTTGACTCGCTTAAGCTGACGTACTTTGCATATCTTTTTTCTTTTTTTGGTTCTGATGAAATACAACTCTAAAGAAAAACGTATAAATGTATTTTTCTCTCTATGAAGGTGACTATGGATGGGAGATGTGTGTTTGCTGTGTTTGATTAATTTGCAATTACGAAATAATTGAGTTGTGTTTTTATATAATCAGTTCTGTTTTAGGTATGGTTTTGGTGTCATCATCTATGGTTTATGGATTATCAACTTTGGTTTATGTCAGTGGCTGTGTTGGGTTTTTTTTTGGGGGGGATGAAGTATAAAGTTTAGTTTATATGAGGCTAGCTATAGTTTACATAGCAGTGGTTATGTTCTATGCATCATCAGCTATGATCTAGGCATCATCATCAGCTATGATCTATGCATCATCAGCTATGATCTATGCATCATCAGCTATGTTCTATGCATCATCATCTATGATCTATGCATCATCATCAGCTATGATCTATGCATCATCATCAGCTATGTTCTATGCTCCGTCAGCTATGGTTTACGTCGTTGTATTCTGTGTCTAGAATGTTGTATGTGAAGTTACTGTGTCAACAGTCATGGTGTGTTGGTCAACTCTGTGTTCTGTGCAACTCACGTTGGTAAAAGAAACTCTGGCACGAAATATTTTGAAAGCTTATACCTCTCTCTCTCTCTCTCTCTCTCTCTCTCTCTCTCTCTCTCTCTCTCTCTCTCTCTCTCTCTCTCTCTCTCTCTCTCTCTCTCTCTCTCTCTCTCTCTTACCCTCCCCCAACTCTTCCTCTTGTCTTTTGCGTGTGTGTGTGTGTGTGTGTGTGTGTGTCATGAACGGCAAAAAAAAAAGAAAGATTAAGCATTATGCTGGCAATCGACATGCACGCAGGAGGTGCAGTGTTACGCCGCACACACACACCACAACACACACACACACATACACACACACACACACACACACACACACACACACACCACGACAACCATTATTATTACAACCCACAACCCACACAACCCCCACAACACACAACCCCCCAAAGTGCGACGGAGGAGGGTGAGGGAGAGAGGGAGGGAAAGGTGAGGGAGAGAGGAGGGAGGGTGAGGGGGGAGAGGGAGGGAAGGTGAACAGAGAGAGAGAGAGAGAGAGAGAGAGAGGAGAGAGAGAGAGGAGAGAGAGAGAGTGGGAAAGATGAAGAAAGTAAGACAGATAGATCTCATTAGTGGTAGTAGTAGTAGTAGTGGTAGTAGTAGTAGTAGTTACCAATTACAGCCACAAAGATAAGTACCCTTAAATGGAAACACCAGTTACCAATTTCAACCACTGGAAAAAAAATACCCTTAAATTGGAAACTTTTTTGTCGCTGTAGTGACTCAAACAGCCAATTTCAAATGGGGGTTGTTATTATGGGGGTGTGGGGGTAGATTGCCTCCCCTTGCCCCTTAACCAGGCAGTAATGGGTGTATCGCCTGTATTCCTGGCTATATTCTCGTAGATGATTTGTGAAGAAGTAAACCCCCATTTCCATTTTCTGATGGTAATCCCGATGACGTAATTTGGGCGGGGTCTGGAGTGGAAAATTGAAATTCAACTTTTCACCTTCCCGAGAGCGGACGCTGAGGGAGGGGAAGAGAGAGAGAGAGAGAGAGAGAGAGAGAGACAGACAGACAGACAGAGAGAGAGAGACAGACAGACAGACAGACAGACAGACAGACAGACAGACAGTCAAAGAGGCTGACAGGAGAATAGGGACAAAAATATAGACGGGTAAAGAGAGAGAGAGAGAGAGAGAGAGAGAGAGAGAGAGAGAGAGAGAGAGGGAGAGAGGCTGGTGAGGGAGGGGTGAATTGGATGGGATAGATGGGAGGGATAGTTTGGAGGAGTTGAAGCCGAAATCATTGGAAACTTTATTCGTGTTTGTCTGTTTTTTCGTTTTTGTTGTTTTGTTTTGTTTTTTTAGTGGTTGGAAATGGTCTTACATGTAATTAGCAATTTGTACTGCACAGGGAAAGGGGCGGGGGGGGGGGGGGGGGGGGTTTCTACACTCGTTGGGGGGGGCCGGCTCTCCTACACTCGTTGGGGGGGCCCCCCCCCCTTCCTTCCATCCCTCCCCCCCCTTCCCATCCCTCCCCACCCCCTTTCCACCCTTCCCCTTTCCACCCCTCCCCCCACTCCCCCTTCCTCCCTCCCTTAATTGTGAACTTCCTCTACGATTCTACACGCTTTTCAGTGAAAGAAAGATTCATAATGAAAAAAAAAATGAAAGAAAACAAAGGTAAACTAATTTAGAGGATACAAAAGACAACAAAGAGGTTTACATTTGGCCTGACCTACCGTGTCCAGGATCCGGGGAGCAGTGAGAATAATGAATAGAGTCAACCGATGATAATGTAGTGAGAGAATGTATATATATATTTATTATTATATATATATTATATATATATATATATATATATATATTATATATATATTATATTATATATAACATATATTTATGTGTGTGTGTGTGTGTGTGTGTGTGTGTATGTGTGTATCATTAATGAAAGAAGAGAAGAAGAAGAGGAGGAGGAGGAGTAAGAAGAAGGATTCAAACTCCTTTGGTCCGTGATATGGTACATGGTGGAGGTGTATGGTACAGGGTGGAGGTGTATGGTGCCATATGGTACAGGGTGGAGGTGTATGGTGCATATGGTACAGGGGGAGGTGTATGGTGCAGTATGGTACAGGGTGGAGGTGTTTGGTGCAGTATGGTACAGGGTGGAGGTGTATGGTACAGGGTGGAGGTGTATGGTGCAGTATGGTACAGGGTGGAGGTGATGGTGCAGTTATGGTACAGGGTGAGGTGTATGGTACAGGGTGGAGGTGTATGGTGCCATATGGTACAGGGTGGAGGTGTATGGTGCCATATGGTACAGGGTGGAGGTGTATGGTGCATATGGTAAAGGTGGAGGTGTATGGTGCAGTATGGTACAGGGTGGAGGGTACGGTGCAGTATGGTACAGGGTGGGGTGTATGGTACAGGGTGGGTGTTATGGGCAGTATGGTACCACATATCTAGCAGTGCAAAGCCAAACAACACTCCAATTTTCATTTTATCGCTCCAACATCAATACACAACTTAGAAATACACCAAACCGCACCCTGCCTCACACAAGAGCAACCCCCTCCTCCCCCCTCCTCCCCCCACAAAAAAGGATGGGGAGGGGGGGGCTTCCTCTACACACACAACACACACCACACACACACACGTGCCTGATGAAAAATGCAAACGTTGGAGGCAGAAGAAACGTTGGAATGGTTCGCCCATTTCGCCGAGAGTTGTTAGTGTCCTTTGACACGTGGCAAGGACGGGGGGTGAGGGGGGGGTTATAAATTTTGAGAGTGTGTGTGTGTGTGTGTGTCTCTGTGTCTGTGTGTTTGCCTGTGTCTGTGTGTGTTATGTATGTATGTATGTATGTATGTATTGTATTTGTGTGTTGTGTGTTGTGGATACGTGTGTTTAAAAGTGTTTGCGTGTCTGTTTCTATGTGTCTCTTTATTGTGTATTTCTCTATATGTACCTATATGTGTAGTTGTGGGAAGAGAAGGCTACAACACACTGTGGAAAATAAAAGGTCGTAACCCTGGTGGGACTCGAACCCACATCCTTGCTTAGGAGGCCAATGCCTTATCCATTGGGCCACAGGGCGGGTATATGAATGCGCGGCGGTGTGTGTTGATATGTGTTGTGTGTGTGTGTGTGTGTTTGTGTGTGTGTTGATGTGTGTGCGTTTGTGTGTGTGTGTGTGTGTGTGTGTGTGTGGTGTGTGTGTGTGTGTGTGTGACCATCTTACTGAACTGTAAACTGACTTACGAATCGTTAATAACAGATGTAAACCAACTTAAAACGATGAAAACTGACTGATGTTTGGGGTTTTAATTCCCGGATGTAGTACTGTGCTCTGAACAGTGTAATTATTCTTTTGATGTACGCCAGGTGGCATTTTTATACTCACTTTTTCGTTCAGTTGGAATAATTCTGTAAGAGAGACGAGGAAAGAGATTTTTTTTTCCTGCGATATTTTATATATAATATATAATATATAAATTTTATATATATATAATATATATATATATATATATATATAATTATCCCTAGGGATAGGGATTAAGAATACTTCCCACGTATTCCCTGCGTGTCGTAGAAGGCGACTAAAAGGGGAGGTGAGCGGGGGGCTGGAAATCCTCCCCTCTCGGTTTTTTTTTCAATTTTCCAAAAGAAGGAACAGAGAATTGGGCCAGGTGAGGTATTCCCTCAAAGGCCCAGTCCTCTGTTCTTAACGCTAACTCGCTAATGCGGGAAATGGCGAATAGTTTGAAAGAAAGATATATATATATATATATATCACGTAATGCCAGGGTTCGAACCCGGACCTTTCGCGTGGTAGCTGGGAACACTTGGCATTGATCGCATTCGTAGACGAGAGCTTAGCGTTCCCAGTCACCACACAAAAGGCTCTGGGTTCGAATCCTTGCTGTTGGAATGCATTATGTGTTCTACGAGAAGCGCGAGTTCATATGCACTATATATATATATAATATATATATATATATATATATATATATATATATATATATATATATATATATATATATATATATATATATATATATATATATATACTTACCTCTCACATCCATTACCCCTTCTAATGTCTTCCCAACTTTCTCCTTCCTGTTTCAATGCCCAGCTTAAACCCACGTTCGTTAATCGTATATCAACATTCTATTCTATATTATATAGCAAGATGAACCCTCTAATTCCCTGAGTTCGAACTCTTTGTGGGGAAACCCTGAAAGGCGCCTTTTGCAGGGCAAAATAGTTATGCAAATTACATTTCCAAATATGAATGACGTAATTTACTTCCAGGCTTAATGATAAAGTGAGCAATATAAACTCTAGCGCTGCCTACTCAGCGATAATATAATCATCTTGAATTACATTATCGCGCATGATAATCATACTAAAAGCTTTCGTTCTACTAATTACATGATCACAGGATATAAGATCCCTCGGAAGGCTTGAGTGGGTGATCAAGCTTGACTCACTTAAGCTTGCTTACGTACTTTGACTTCCTTTAGCTTACGTACTTTGACTTCCTTTAGCTTACGTACTTTGACTCGCTTAAGCTGACGTACTTTGTATCGCTTAAGCTTACGTACTTTGACTTCCTTTAGCTTACGTACTTTGACTCCCTTAAGCTTACGTACTTTGACTTCCTTTAGCTTACGTACTTTGACTCCCTTAAGCTTACGTACTTTGACTCCCTTAAGCTTACGTACTTTGACTCCCTTAAGCTTACGTACTTTGACTCCCTTAAGCTGACGTACTTTGACTCCCTTTAGCTTACGGACTTTGACTCCCTTAAGCTTACGGACTTTGACTCGCTTAAGCTGACGTACTTTGCATATCTTTTTTCTTTTTTTGGTTCTGATGAAATACAACTCTAAAGAAAAACGTATAAATGTATTTTTCTCTCTATGAAGGTGACTATGGATGGGAGATGTGTGTTTGCTGTGTTTGATTAATTTGCAATTACGAAATAATTGAGTTGTGTTTTTATATAATCAGTTCTGTTTTAGGTATGGTTTTGGTGTCATCATCTATGGTTTATGGATTATCAACTTTGGTTTATGTCAGTGGCTGTGTTGGGTTTTTTTTTGGGGGGGATGAAGTATAAAGTTTAGTTTATATGAGGCTAGCTATAGTTTACATAGCAGTGGTTATGTTCTATGCATCATCAGCTATGATCTAGGCATCATCATCAGCTATGATCTATGCATCATCAGCTATGATCTATGCATCATCAGCTATGTTCTATGCATCATCATCTATGATCTATGCATCATCATCAGCTATGATCTATGCATCATCATCAGCTATGTTCTATGCTCCGTCAGCTATGGTTTACGTCGTTGTATTCTGTGTCTAGAATGTTGTATGTGAAGTTACTGTGTCAACAGTCATGGTGTGTTGGTCAACTCTGTGTTCTGTGCAACTCACGTTGGTAAAAGAAACTCTGGCACGAAATATTTTGAAAGCTTATACCTCTCTCTCTCTCTCTCTCTCTCTCTCTCTCTCTCTCTCTCTCTCTCTCTCTCTCTCTCTCTCTCTCTCTCTCTCTCTCTCTCTCTCTCTCTCTCTCTCTCTTACCCTCCCCCAACTCTTCCTCTTGTCTTTTGGCGTGTGTGTGTGTGTGTGTGTGTGTGTGTCATGAACGGCAAAAAAAAAAGAAAGATTAAGCATTATGCTGGCAATCGACATGCACGCAGGAGGTGCAGTGTTACGCCGCACACACACACACACACACACACACACACATACACACACACACACACACACACACACACACACACACCACGACAACCATTATTATTACAACCCACAACCCACACAACCCCCACAACTCACACAACCCCCCAAAGTGCGACGGAGGGAGGGTGAGGGAGAGAGGGAGGGAAGGTGAGGGAGAGAGGGAGGGAGGGTGAGGGAGAGAGGGAGGGAAGGTGAACAGAGAGAGAGAGAGAGAGAGAGAGAGAGAGAGAGAGAGAGAGAGAGAGAGAGTGGGAAAGATGAAGAAAGTAAGACAGATAGATATCATTAGTGGTAGTAGTAGTAGTAGTGGTAGTAGTAGTAGTAGTTACCAATTACAGCCACAAAGATAAGTACCCTTAAACTGGAAACACCAGTTACCAATTTCAACCACTGGAAAAATAAATACCCTTAAATTGGAAACTTTTTTGTCGCTGTAGTGACTCAAACAGCCAATTTCAAATGGGGGTTGTTATTATGGGGGTGTGGGGGTAGATTGCCTCCCCTTGCCCCTTAACCAGGCAGTAATGGGTGTATCGCCTGTATTCCTGGCTATATTCTCGTAGATGATTTGTGAAGAAGTAAACCCCGCCATTTCCATTTTCTGATGGTAATCCCGATGACGTAATTTGGGCGCGGGTCTGGAGTGGAAAATTGAAATTCAACTTTTCACCTTCCCGAGAGCGGACGCTGAGGGAGGGGGAGAGAGAGAGAGAGAGAGAGAGAGAGAGAGAGAGACAGACAGACAGACAGAGAGAGAGAGACAGACAGACAGACAGACAGACAGACAGACAGACAGACAGTCAAAGAGGCTGACAGGAGAATAGGGACAAAAATATAGACGGGTAAAGAGAGAGAGAGAGAGAGAGAGAGAGAGAGAGAGAGAGAGAGAGAGAGGGAGAGAGGCTGGGTGAGGGAGGGGTGAATTGGATGGGATAGATGGGAGGGATAGTTTGGAGGAGTTGAAGCCGAAATCATTGGAAACTTTATTCGTGTTTGTCTGTTTTTTCGTTTTTTTGTTTTGTTTTGTTTTTTT
>NC_092286.1:8509543-8534543 GCF_036320965.1 Panulirus ornatus
GGACTGGAACGTGTGTGTGGCTGGGTGATGGAGGCTGGATGCCCGTGCATGGATTATTTATGGGGAAGGAGAGAGAGAGAGGCACCTTCCTGGAGTAGCTAGATAGCGAGTATAGGACGTCTAGGGAGTATAGGACGTCGGATGGGGATATAGGACGTCGGGTGGGGATATAGGGTGAGACAGGAGGAGGAGGAGGAGGATCAGGGGTGTGTGTGTGTGTGTGTGTGTGTGTGTGTGTGGAGGAGGAGGAGATATACATACATAGGGTGTTTCACGGGGTGTATAAATGGGTGTTTGGTTGTTGGTAGCGGTGAAGCTGGGTGGGATAAGATGGAGATTTGGCGTTTGAGACTTGTGTTGAGGAAACGCTTAGTGTGTGATCAAATGCTTGAAACGACGGGACGGAGGATGGACTGGTGAGGGTGGGTGTCTGGTCGTGGGAGAGAAGATGGGAGAAGGGAAGAAGAGAGAAGAGTAAGTGTGACACAAGGATGACAAATGACAATCAGGGAATGAATTAATGGGTCAATTGGTGATCAGGGGCTACTGTCCTGCTCCCAGGTATTTGATGATGGTTTCCTCCCACACATTATATACATATACCTATACATAGAGACCATATACGTATACATAGAGACCATATATGCATATCATTCCTGGAGAGGGAGGGAGAAGGCATTCTCTCGCTCAGCACAACACACATAGGGTGACATTCAAGACTTTCTATAGCATTTGTGAAGTAAAATACATCTTTTTTTCTAATGATATTTCCAACCTGTCATATAATTCTTGTATCTTTATCTTTTCTATGTTCTTATCGACTTATCTTTCCATTACTATCATGCAAGTCACAGCTGAATCTTAGAAAGGAGGGCCACAGCCCGTTTTCTCTGCCTACACAGGGACCCCCAAACCCGTTTTCTCTGCCTACACAGGGTCCCCCAAACCCGTTTTCTCTGCCTACACAGGGACCCCCTCAGCCCATTTTCTTTTTTTTTCCCTATCTCTCATCGCTGAGGCCCCATGGGGCTCGCCATCCCGGCGTAAACAGCGTGTCTTTAGGGACCCTGTCGTCCCTCCCCCCCCGTCCCGCGTCCCCCCCCCCCGTCCCCTCCCTTCCTACCACCCCCTCCCTTCCCCCTCTCCCTCCACTCCCTCTTGATCAACACTGATTAATTAGTTCATTAAAGACATTACTTGCCAGACTAATTTAGGTTAATTGCCCGCCGGGCATCAGGCCCTTCCTGCACTAGCCAAGGGCACAGCCAACCAACCAACCAGCCACCAGGCAGCCAACCGCCAACCAGCTATCAGCCAGCCAGCCAACCATCGGAAAGCCATCAGCCAGCCAACCATCAGCCATTAGCAAGCCAGCCACCAGCCAGCCATCGGCCATCAACCAGCCAATTATCAGAAAGCCATCACCCATCCAGCCATCAACCAGACAGCCATCAGCCATCAACCAGTCAGCCATCAGAAAACCATTGGCCACCTAACCATCAGCCAGCTGATTCATCCGTCAGCCATCAGCCATCCAGCTATTAGTCTACTACCATCAGCCAATCAGCCATCAGCCAGCATTCCAGCCAGCCATACGGCACAGCCAGTCAGACATACTTTCTTTTTTTCTACATATCGAGTGCCTGAACTTTACATAGATACGAGATATCTCAAATGCAATTGGAATTTCAACCATACATGAGTCATAGACCCTTACACAGAGACGCCCCACCCTCAACACTGGACCAAATGTGACACAGAAATGTGAACGGAAACTGTGGCCAGTACACAGAGGGATAGCCTGGCTATTTCTCTCAATACTACTAGTCCTGCGTGACACAAATTCAACCACGGTGAATGCCGTTAACTTGAAACTTCGTACTTTAAAAAAGGGGGAACATAGTTCTTTTTAACCCACAGAAGTGAGTATTGTAATCTGGGAAAACAATGGATTTTTTTTTTCCGTGGTAGACTGCCCGGATATCTGTGTTTATCCGGGTGATGTAGTGTGTGTGTGTGTGTGTGTGTGTGTGTGTGTGTGTGTGGTAGTAGGGCGGGGGTTCGATGGGGCCAGAATGCTCTATATTGTTCCTCTCTCTCTCTCTCTCTCTCTCTCTCTCTCTCTCTCTCTCTCTCTCTCTCTCTCTCTCTCTCTCTCTCTCTCTCTCTCTCTCTCTCTCTCTCTCTCTCTCCGGCGACTGAATATCCAACGACACCACAAGCTCCGCCACTCGATCCTAGCATTTATATGGGGTCCTGGTCCCTCCTCAGACCATATCGGACCACACCAGACCATACCAGTGCTTACCAGACCACATAAGACCACACTACACTATACGAGATCACACTAGACCACATCAGACCACATAAGACCACACTAGACCTCACTAGACCACATAAGACCACACCAGACCACACCAGACCTCAACAGACCTCACCAATAACCACATAAGACCACACTAGACTATACGAGACCACATAAGACCACACCAGACCACATAAGACCACACCAGACCACACCAGACCTCACCAGGCCAGTCATTGTTAACCACGGCTTCGAGGAAGTAATTTGGAACAGGTCACAAGGGTGGAGTTGCCTCACAGGAACGTGAAGATGAAACGTTACTTACGGATTTTACCATTTAAGTTGTCTAAAATCCGGGTCATGTTAAATATGAGAAAGTGGTGAAGTCAGTGCGATGCTCTAGGGAACCAAAAGAGAGATACCTTTTTCTTTTTAAGATGTTATGTAATGTAGTTCATGCTGATTTCAATGTCTTTCTTGCTTCTCAGTCAACAGAAGCGGGCAACATCTTTATATTCACGTCATCTCTTTCATCCCAGCTGCCTCAATTGTCAACAATATCCCAACTTTTCATCGTAATCTAAATCTTCTTTTTAGTGTACGACATTAAAGCAACGTCGTCTGCAGATGTGAGAATTTAATATCATTTTTTTCCCTTTTCCTCATATCTTTTTTTTTTCTTTCCCCATTCTAACTCCAATCAATTGTTTAGATTTATCTTTAAACAATAGCCAAAGCTATGACGATGATAAACTATTATTTTTTCCGTCTAAAGAGAGAATTATCTTTTTTTTTTGTTTAATTTCCTTTTCTCGGTTTTTGTTTTCGCGCCTTTTCTTCAATACTCCACAATTCTCCTTTCTAAATCATGTTATATTTTGCCGATTCAGATATTTCTCATGGTTTATTTCCCCCATCTCTGTTGGCGATCAAATACCTCTTTTTATATTTTATATTCAACCCGTTCAGATATTTCTAATGGGTTTTCCATCTCTTTTGGCGATCAAATACCTGTTTTTATGTCTTATATTCAACCCGTTCAGATATTTCTAATGATTTTTCCATCTCGGTTAGCGATCAAATACCTCTTTTTATGTCTTTTTTTTTATCTTGTCCAAAACGTCATACATGTTTCACGATATTCTAAGGCTTAAAATGTCTTAATACGAATCTTTCGTGAAGATAGATTTTTTCTACTTTTTTTTTACCCCAGGGTGTTTCTTCCAGCCTCCTGTCCATGTTATCAATCTCTGGGTGTCTTATTTATCATGTTATCTTCATCCTCCCTTCCATTAACCTTTCCATTAACCTTTTTGTGGCCCGTGTTCTCAAGGAATGGGGAAAAATTTTTTCCTCTTCAGTGTTTGTCTATTTCTTATTTATCTTTTCATTCATTTTTCTCGACTTCCTCCACATTCTCAACCATTTTCCATCTTGGCTCCAGTATGTTGGCCTCTCGACTTTACCATTTTGCTCAGCGTTCCTGACTTCATTTTCCCGGCTTCCGTTTTCTTAAAGGCATCATCATCTTATTTTGTGCCTGCCTCTCTCTCTCTCTCTCTCTCTCTCTCTCTCTCTCTCTCTCTCTCTCTCTCTCTCTCTCTCTCTCTCTCTCTCTCTCTCTCTCTATGTAAATATATATATATATATATGATCAGAGTCACTACCACATTGTAAAGGTAAAACAGTGTCTTCAATATTTTTTTGCCTTATATAACGTCAGTGTGTGTCGTGGTCCTCCTGTGGGCGGGCATCTCGGCTCCCGTTTAGAAATTCCAGCACGTACGGCTGGTCGCTCCTACAGTGTTTCCACGAGAAATGTTTCATGTGGATGTCTTGTCTTAACTCTCGCCACTCTGAAGTTTTGATTTTTTTTTTCCCCACGTGTTCTGCCGCATGGCCAGTGTGGGTTTGATGTGTATATGGACGTGTGCTTGGACGCGAAAGTACGGCCTTTGAGTACGACGGTACGGCCCTCGAGCACGAAGTACGACCCTTGAGGAGGACAGTACGGCCCTTGAGAAAGACATTACAACCCTTGAGTACGACGGTACGACCCTTGAGCACGATAAGACGCCCCTTAAACACCACAGTACGACCCTTGAGCACGACGGTACGACGCTTTTAGCACAACGGTACGACCCTTGAGCACGACGGTACGACCCTTGAGCACGACGGTACGACCCCTTGAGTACGACGGTACGACTCTTGAGCACGACGGTACGACCCTGGGTATACACTAATATGTAGATCGTTTCTTCTCGAATGAGACTCAGTTATTGTCTGTAGTCCTGAGGGTACGGGTGAAGGAGGAGCCATATTATGATATACTGAGGCGTACGATAATTTCCCTCAGGTGACGTGCTGAGCCCTGTACTGCCAGATTTACGATGAGCAGCACGACATACGAGATCCCTGATGCGCATGCGTAATCAACAGGTTTCATACGTCTGTACGGCTGTAGTATAAACCCAAGAGGATGTATGATGATTAATGGCACGTGAGACACACACACACACACACACACACACACACACACACACACTCACTATGGAGGCTTTGACGACCTCCAGCGTACTAATACAGGCGTCGAAGATCATGACGCCCTCCCCCCCTCCCCTCCTTCCCTCCCTTCCTCCCTCCTTGATTGGCTCCCCCGGACCCCTCCGCCCCCCCCCCCCCCCCCCCTCACCTCGGTCGCTGGTCGACCACCTGTTGGCATCACAACGACGAGGGACGAATTGAATCCGGGATCAAACAAGTCGTCCATCTGTTTGCTCCTCCTGTCCACACAGTTTAACTCCTCTGTCCCGTTTTCTGTCGCGGAATTCCCTCATCCCATTTTCATTATTTTTTTTTTTCTGCATCCTTGACCCTTCTTCTTCCATCCTTCTGTCTGTCTCTTAGGCCCTATCTTCTATCTCTTCCTTCATCTTATTCTTTCATTCTTCCTTCATCTTCCCCCCCCTCCACCCTTGTCTTCCCACTTCAATTTTCTATTCTAACCCTCCGTCAATCCAATCATCTTTCTTTTTTCTTTCCTTTCTCTCTTTCTTTCCTTCTTTCTTTCTTTCTTTCTTTCTTTTGTTTTCGTTTTCAAATCGGACCATTTTCATGACACCTAAAACCTTAGTTCGAGAGAGTCTCTCTCTCTCTCTCTCTCTCTCTCTCTCTCTCTCTCTCTCTCTCTCTCTCTCTCTCTCTCTCTCTCTCTCTCTCTCTCTCTCGTCGCTGGCTGGACCTCCCTCCCTCCCTTCCCTCCCTCCCCTAAAACGTGTGTTGGAGGCCATCAGCAATGTTGGGGGCTCGTGGTGGTGGTGGTGGTGATGATGGTGGTGGGTGAGGGGTGGTGATGGAGCTTTGGTGAGGTGCAACTGTGATGATATTGTTGGAGATTGTGGTCGTGTGTGTGTGTGTTTGGTGGTGATGGTGGTGATGGTGGTGATGGTGGAGATGGTGGAGAGATGGTGGAGATGGTGGAGATGGTGGAGATGGTGGTGATGGAGGAGATGGTGGAGATGGTGGTGATGGTGGAGATGGTGGTGATGGTGGTGATGGAGGAGATGGTGGAGATGGTGGTGATGGTGGTGATGGTGGTGATGGTGGAGATGGTGGTGATGGTGGTGATGGAGGAGATGGTGGTGATGGTGGTGATGGTGGTGATGGTGGTGATGGTGGTGATGGAGGAGATGGTGGTGATGGTGGTGATGGAGGAGATGGTGGTGATGGTGGTGATGGAGGAGATGGTGGAGATGGTGGTGATGGTGGTGATGGTGGTGATGGTGGAGATGGAGGTGATGGTGGTGATGGAGGAGATGGTGGTGATGGTGGTGATGGTGGAGATGGTGGTGATGGTGGTGATGGTGGTGATGGAGGAGATGGTGGTGATGGTGGTGATGGTGGTGATGGAGGAGATGGTGGTGATGGTGGTGATGGTGGTGATGGAGGAGATGGTGGTGATGGTGGTGATGGTGGTGA
Organism: Panulirus ornatus; assembly: GCF_036320965.1. Taxonomy (NCBI): domain Eukaryota; kingdom Metazoa; phylum Arthropoda; class Malacostraca; order Decapoda; family Palinuridae; genus Panulirus; species Panulirus ornatus. The sequence goes on from NC_092286.1 coordinate 8,515,827, forward strand.
TGGAGGAGATGGTGGTGATGGTGGTGATGGTGGTGATGGTGGAGATGGTGGTGATGGTGGTGATGGTGGTGATGGTGGAGATGGTGGTGATGGTGGTGATGGTGGTGATGGAGGAGATGGTGGTGATGGTGGTGATGGTGGTGATGGTGGTGATGGAGGAGATGGTGGTGATGGTGGTGATGGTGGTGATGGTGGTGATGGAGGAGATGGTGGTGATGGTGGTGATGGTGGTGATGGTGGTGATGGTGGTGATGGTGGTGATGGTGGTGATGGTGGAGATGGTGATGCTACTGTTGATGGTGGCAATGTTGGTAGTTTCAGCTCGTGTTGTGGTTGTTGTTGTTGTTGTTGTTGTTGTTGTTGTGGTTGTGATTGTTGTGGTTGTTGTTGTTGTTGTTGTTGTTGTTGTTGTTGTTGTTGTGGTTGGTGGTGGTTGAACCATTGTTCGTGCGCTGGTAAAGTTGTTTTTTTCATCGTCATTGTTTTTGTTCGGTGTGTTTTTGTTCCTCCTGATGTGTTGTTGTATCTGAGGGTGTGTTTTTGTTCTCGTTGTTCCCCCGCCAAAATTGTTTTTGTTTGTGACGTGTTTCTTTTGTCGTGTGTGTCTTCTTCAGTTTGTTTGTTTTTATTTGTTTCTGTCTTTGCGTCGCTCTTGTTCGTCGTACGGAAGTGTTGTTGTCGCTGATGTGTTATTTGCTTCTACCGCTGTTGTTGTTGTTGTTGTTGTTGTTGTTGTTGTTGTTGTTAGTTGATGATGTCAACTGACGTTCTTGAACGATCAAGGACGAACGATTTATTCCTCTCCATCATCGTAGATTTATTCCTCTCCATCATCGTAGATTTATTCCTCTCCATCATCGTAGATTTATTCCTCTCCATCATCGTAGATTTATTCCTCTCCATCATCGTAGATTTATTCTACTCCATCATCGTAGATTTATTCCTCTCCGTCATCGTAGATTTATTCCTCTCCATCATCGTAGATTTATTCCTCTCCGTCATCGTAGATTTATTCCTCTCCATCATCGTAGATTTATTCTACTCCATCATCGTAGATTTATTCCTCTCCATCATCGTAGATTTATTCCTCTCCGTCATCGTAGATTTATTCTTCTCGAGCATCGTAGATTTATTCCTCTCCATCATCGTAGATTTATTCTACTCCATCATCGTAGATTTATTCCTCTCCATCATCGTAGATTTATTCCTCTCCATCATCGTAGATTTATTCCTCTCCATCATCGTAGATTTATTCCTCTCCATCATCGTAGATTTATTCTACTCCATCATCGTAGATTTATTCCTCTCCATCATCGTAGATTTATTCCTCTCCATCATCGTAGATTTATTCCTCTCCATCATCGTAGATTTATTCCTCTCCATCATCGTAGATTTATTCTACTCCATCATCGTAGATTTATTCTACTCCATCATCGTAGATTTATTCCTCTCCATCATCGTAGATTTATTCTACTCCATCATCGTAGATTTATTCTACTCCATCATCGTAGATTTATTCCTCTCCATCATCGTAGATTTATTCCTCTCCATCATCGTAGATTTATTCCTCTCCATCATCGTAGATTTATTCCTCTCCATCATCGTAGATTTATTCTACTCCATCATCGTAGATTTATTCTACTCCATCATCGTAGATTTATTCCTCTCCATCATCGTAGATTTATTCCCTGATTCGTCTGACGGAAAACATCTTGGTGGTCATTTCTCGTACTGATAACTTGAGAGTTAAACTGAGGCAAAAATAAATTTTGAATGTATTCTATGGAGACAGTTGCCGTGTTTTCTATGAATCTGGGGAGAAAATGAGAGGCAGCTGGTGGTGCCTGCCAGACCCTTACAGATGGTGACCCTCATCCCCATCCACCTACCTGCAGCTGGTGATGCCTGCCAGACCCTGACAGATGGTAATTCTTGTCCTCCTCCACTTACCTGTAGCTGGCTAAAGCTGGCTACTCTGTAAATCATAAATAAAATGTAAAATGGTCTTTTCGGGGGTTCACAGCCTTGTTCAAAGACCCATGACATTTCGCCCAAAGAAAAAAAAAGAAATACATATATGAAAATATTTCGCATGCATCATAGAAATGTCGAGCGGGAAAACATGCAGTGATTGACACTGTTAACGACCATTGGAGCGAGGTCAGTCCTTACGTAGACGAACGGCACACTGCCAGGGGGGGGGTTGTGTCCTGCCAGGGGGGGGGGGGTCAACGGTGAATGACAGTGCCACGGCAGTGGCCAAACCCATCCACAAGAGACACTGGAGACTTGAATTGGGCAGTGAACTATTATCATACAACAGACGCCTACGTTCCCCATGTGTTGCGATACACACACACACACACACACACACACACACACACATGTACGTCCTCATTCACACACACACACACACCTCATTGATCTGCTCAGGGAAGTCCTCAATCTCCCTCCCTCTTCTGCCTCTGCTTTCCCAATCCCTTCCTCCCTCTCTCCCTACCCTCCCTCACTCACTCCCTCTCTCCCGCCCGTCACCATGATGGAACTCCCAGGAAGGGCGGAAGAGGGGAGGAGGGTGGGAAGGGGGGTTTAGAGCCCTCGGATACAAAGGAAAGTCGTCCAACGAGCGAGGACTAAGTCTATTTGCCCACGTCTTGCGAGACTTGCCTCCTCTCACTCCTCCTCCCTCCTCCTCCTCTCCCTCCTCCTCCTCTCACTCCTCCTCCCTCCTCCTCCTCTCCCTCCTCCTCCTCCTCTCACTCCTCCTCCCTCCTCCTCCTCTCCCTCCTCCCTCCTCCCTACAGCAGGATCTCCCAACGAACTTGGCAAGGGAGAGAGGGAGGTGGGAAGAGGGAGGAAGGGGAGACAAATGGTCGAGTTATAGCGCCCCACACACACACACACACACACACACGCGCTGATTGATTCTCCTGGTTGCTGTTGGCGCGTTACTAACACAGGCGGGCCAGCGGAGAGGGAGGTGAGGGAGGGGGGAGAAATTTATTAGATATGTTATGGAGTTTGGGAGCCACTTTCTTTTTTTTTTTTTCTAAGCGCGAACTTACGCCCCCTTAAAGACGACGGTGCGATGGAAGGGGCATTTGAGAACGGCACTTCGGCCCTTGTGGATGACGCTACGACACTTGAGCATGATGGAACAGCCCTTGGGTATGATAGACTGACTTTTAATCTGCCACTTAAGGGTCAGGTGAAAGACCAGACCTTTATTTCCAAGAATTATCCCGTCGTGCTAGAGTCGTACAGTCGTGCTCAAGGGTCGTACCGTCGTGCTCAAGCGTAGTACAGTCGTGCTCGAGGGTCGTACCGTCGTGCTCAAGCGTAGTACAGTCGTGCTCAAGGGTAAAGTACTGTACATACTCAAAGGTCGTACAGTCGTCCTTAAGGGTAGTTCTGTCGTGTTCAAAGGTCGTACCGTCGTGCTCAAGAGTCGCTCCTTTGTATTCAAGGGTCGCACCGTCGTGCTCAAGGGTCGTACCGTCGTATTCAAGGAATGAAACATAAAGGTCAAACCAGGCATAACATTGGTGTTGTCTTCCCATATACCATGTGTAACAGGTCGTAACGTATCAAGTTACAGTCACTTTGTTACAGTACCGTGGACATGACGACCAGAAAACGAACCAGGCAATAGACAGTGAATAGACATTGAGGATGATCACAGAATTCAAACAACTGTGTAAGCTGGCGGTCACATGTCTGCAACATAAGTCCTTCATACACCTCCTACGTGTACGAACGCCATGTACACTATAGTCCTTAATGCACCCCGAGTGTCCTACATGTGTCTACCACACCTGCACAGGGGGACAACAGGCAGAATATACAACCCGGATTAACGGTTTACCAGTCAGCGTAACAGAGGCCCAAAATTAATCACGCAGCTCTATTCAACGAGTGTTATTCTCCAATATTTACACTGTCTCATGGAACGGTTCAGTGAAACAACACCGTCTCGACTTCACAGTCTACTGTTCCGACTGAAGCAATTCAAGTCAAAGTGATTCAGGGTATACGTTCACATTGTAGCTACTACAGCACCAGAAGAGCCTCCCAGTGCTCCATTTTCACCCTAGAGAGGGAGTTCAGATCCGATTACTCAAAGAGGAAACTCCCTAGACGGTAGGAACCCCTTGTTTGAATCCAGGATTAAGATTCATCTCCAGCTCTTTCACTAGAATTGGATTTTCAAGTTAGAACATCCGATGTTTCTGTATAGTGTGATTGTTTCATAGCCGGATCCTACGTTCGGTAACTGCTTCAAACGTTTCACACAGTTTCTGAAGCCTGTGCTTCACAGCCTGTGATGAAAGTTTTTGGTACCTGCTTCACATGCTTCATACCTCGTCTCTGAACCATGTGTTTCGTAGCCATTGACAGCTTCTGTTCCTGCTTCACGTGTTACCATTCCTAGCGTCGTAATCCCAATGCATCACAGTCACGGGTGCGACACCTGCTTCAAATTATTGATTTACTCCCTTGAACCCCTGTGCTTCACGAGCCAGTGAAGAGGGTTCGGTACCTGTGTCGTTTCCAGCTCCGTCCTGCTCATTATCAAACGATTCGAAGCTCAGCTGGTGTTTGCAAGGCTTACATAAAGCGACAAGGAAACAGTCAGCCAAATTATGGTCGTGGATATAGGTGTGAGGGGTGTATGGTGACTCTGCTCTTGGAATTACCCTCAAACATCTTGAAGTGCTCAAGTTTTTCCTACGCCTGGAAGTTACGACTTGACCATAATGGCCTTGATGACCCTAAGAAGGGAGTTGAATTGCCCAGTTCGGAGTGCCCATCGTTGACGACTCCCTCGTCTATCTCAGGTATGTGGAAGATTGTGGATACCCAAGTGGTCCTGGCTACACAGTGGACCAGATAGTGAGAGTGTGACTTGGTCTTAACATTATCCTCAACACCTGAAGAAGGTGTTGAAGAAATTGCTCTGTCTCTGACGTTAATGACCTTGTAAGGAAGTACACAAGTGGTGCCAGGCTCACTTGCCTTCAAGCAATATCTTAGGATGAGTAAGATATGGATACAATGGGTTGCAGTTCAGATGAATGGTGGAATGAGTCGGTGTGTGGGAGAAACAGTGAAAAAGATGTCGTAAAAAATATGTCAACTAATGTCGAGGATTGTTTGAAAATAGATACTTCAGAAATAGCTGTAAGTCTATTAGAATGATTACACTGAATGGTTTATATAATGGGGTATTGAAAAGAATGAGCAATATTCGTCTTTAATAATGTAAGAGATGTACATAGGAGTCTTTTAAAAGCACGGCATTAAATATGAAAATCGAACAAAACTTTGGAGCGAAAGGTATAGAAAAATTTTGATTCGGACAGCCAAGTCTGAAAGGGAAAGCTTGTATTGTGTTTAGGAAAAATCTATCATTCACTCCTGCCCACATGCAGAAGTGATCTGAATTTTTGAGCAATACTAGCAAAAGATTCGGTACAGGAAAGTTAATCTGCATCTGATGAAAATATGTTGTTACTAACATAATAATGTTAGCGATTCAAAATAGATATTGCATAGGAAAAAATAAAAATTAGAAAAAAAAGAAAATATAAAATATTTTCTTCTATTCATTCATAAAAAAAAGCCTATAATGGCTATGGACTAAAACTGACCATCTATGCCTTTGAAACGTTTCGACCCAGTTATTACTCTGTTTTGGATCTTCTGGTTCGAAGCATCATAAAGTTACCGTTCGCCAATAAATAATTTACCGATGATTATGGGCTGCAGTGAATTTACCTGCATCACAAAGTACTGGTTACGAAACAATAGACTCCTCTGCCAGGACTGGAATAAAAGATATCATTTAGTGAAAAAAATAGAAACGACTTAGTTTATATGACATTTTCGGAGCATTCAACTGCCGTAGTGGGGAAAAAACAAAAGTTATATCACAATATAAAGGTCGGGGAAAAACATGTATGTTGGTAAAAGGAAAATAGGATAAAGAAATTTATGAATATACATCTGTATAACACTGACGAAAATATAATTTTTTTTATTATTATTTTTCAAGAGATAGTTTTTCATTTGACAGAACAACAGGAAAAAAAAATAAGTGGCCAAAATAATGTCATGTTATTTACACCATAAAAGAAACTGAAATAAATATATATAAAATAACATAATACGACACTCAAATTCTGGTAAACTTTACTGACGTGAATCGCTGTTTTATGAAGCAAAATTTTGAGGACATTAAACTTAGGTCAAAGGTCATTCACTGTAATCTTAGGCGTCGGTCATATGACCCTCAGTACAAAGGACAACAATATATGATGAATTATTGACCAAATATTGTCACAGAAGGAAAACAATATTTCCGATCTGATGGACGATATTCACTCAGAATATTGAGTGAATCACACGAAAGTATTCTAGACTTGGTGTTTCTTGAGTTGCAATGATAGAATACACAACTGTGAAAATATTAGACCGCAACTCTGAAATACAAAATAGTTCTGGTCAACTGACTGACTGACTGAAAACGGGAACTTTTTCTATTTTTTATTTCTTTTTATTTTTCACTTTATTTTCATTTAATACGGACCAAAGCTTAGCGTTTCAGCTGCTTTAGCTGGTTACCATGATGGGTAAGAAGAATCAGTAATACGTTAAAAACTTATTCGCTTAGAATTCTTTTATTTGGGCAAAATGTTATTATTAATACAAAAGTAAATATTCAAAACATGGCATGATTCTGCTGTTTACACACCACTAGAAAGATAATCACCGTTGATTAATTAGGAAACGGCGATCAAGTTATGATAAATGAATAGATCAATAAAATCTCTGATAAGACTTTTATATCAAAAGACGTCATCTTAAGTCTACTTTTTTTACATGTGTTTCATAGACAGTACTTCAACATTTCTCATGTACCTCCATAATCCTGTAAGCATTTAATTTCTATATAGATTAAAATCCCTGCTTAGATCTAGCTTGGCCTCTCGTAAACATGACAGGCCACAAACACTGTGAAACTAGAAAGAAAAAAAAAAATGTTTTTAAATTTACATTTTTGCTATTGCAACTTCAAAGGCAGTTTATAAACAATGACACCCAGACAGTAAACTCTTATTCTATATCAAATAACTATCATGTAATTGAGTTCATTTTTTATTTTTCTTTCTCGTTTATGATTTTGGTTTGGAAATCAGAAAATTCGGTGCGAGAAGAGTGATAGGCAAATACGTACATGGTGTTCTACCCATAAGGGAAATTAATCGGTGAAATCAGAATGATATTTCAACCCTTTCAATAAATCGTATAAAAAGTATTAGAATCGAGTTAGGAAGCTGAATATTTAGGGCGAGGAAGGGGGGAAAAAAAATAATAGTTTGGCTGAAAATAGTGTTCAAATCCCAGCGTTCGGAGGCTCGAGGGAATTATATTTGCCTTGAAAAAAAAAAAAAAAAGACCAAAAGAAAATAATAAAAGACAATTGACAAAAGATCTCGCTGCTCATATTATATTAACCTAACATTGTTGTGAGCTTTTATTTCTCATACTGGGAAATAAATAAAAAAAAATGTATGCTGGACTCTCATCTCTCGAGGAGTGACTATGGAAATTTAGAAATAGTTCTTGGGGTATTGTATTGATACATCCAGTTAGTGTCATACAACCGTACCAGGTGGAGTGGATTTGTTGTATACGCTGAAATCATACAGCTGTGGTTGTATAATACACAACAGCGGGTTTGTGTCAGGTACGTGTTGTGGTAGCAGTGTATACACTAATGAGGCGCTGATGTGTGTGATATTAACAACTTAAAAAGGTCTCTTGATTATACCTATTAATGGAATTAATGGTACGTGGTAGTGTTATTAATGGGACGTGTTAATGGGATGATTGGTGCTTAGATAATAGGAGTAGTGGTACTAGATAATGGTACGTATGGTACTAGGTAATGTAATTTATGGTAGGGTAATGGTAAGGACAGTACTAATGGTATGTACTAATGGTACTGGTTAATGGTAATACCAGGCAATGCTGCCCATGGAACTAGGCATAACATGAGTACCCCTTGTGGTACTGCTCAGTCTCTCTCTCTCTCTCTCTCTCTCTCTCTCTCTCTCTCTCTCTCTCTCTCTCTCTCTCTCTCTCTCTCTCTCTCTCTCTCTCTCTCTCTCTCTCGTGCCTTCACAAAATCTTGTTTACTGCCGGTCGTAACGCGAGGGACCAATCACAAAGCGATTGATGGAACAAGTCTAATTAACTACTTGTTCCTTTACCTTGTGAATCACCATTGCTGTAAGTTCCCATTTCTTTTGTGAATTACAGTTTCCCATGCTTGTTTACGTTGTAAATTACTGTTTCACATTTTCGTATATCTTGTAAATTGCTGTTTCTTGTGCTTGTTTACGATGTTAATTGCTGTTTCTTGTGCTTGTTTAGATGTAAATTGCTGTTTCTTGTGCTTTTTTACCGCGTAAATTGGTGTTTCTTGTCCTCGTTTACCCTGTAAACCACTGTTCCCTATGCTCGTTTATCATGTAGATTACACTCCCGCGGGATAGTTTACCATGTAGACTGTTGTTGTAAATACGCGTTTACCTTTCAAACTCCAGCTGTTTATGTCCTTAAAGCTGATGTAGCAACAGCCAAAGCTAAGACAGCTCACACAGCTAGAGTATAGACTTGTCAAGCTAAAAGTATAGCTCTCACAGGTAAACCACATTTATGAGTATATATGAGTATACACCTCTCACGGGCATACGTAAGTATACAGCTCTCACAGGTATACGTGGGTATACAGCTCTCACAGGTATACGTAGGTATACACCTCTCACAGGTATACGTAGGTAGGTATACACCTCTCACAGGTATACATAGGTATACAGCTCTCACAGGTATACATAGGTATACAGCTCTCACAGGTATACGTGGGTAAACAGCTCTCACAGGTATACGTAGGTATACACCTCTCACAGGTATACGTAGGTAGGTATACACCTCTCACAGGTATACATAGGTATACAGCTCTCACAGGTATACATAGGTATACACCTCTCACAGATAACATAGGTATACAGCTCTCACAGGTATACATAGGTATACAGCTCTCACAGGTATACGTAGGTATACACCTCTCACAGGTATACGTAGGTAGGTATACAGCTCTCACAGGTATACATAGGTAGGTATACAGCTCTCACAGGTATACATAGGTATGTATACACCTCTCACAGGTATACATAGGTACAGGTATACGTAAGTAGGTATACACCTCTCACAGGTATACATAGGTATACAGCTCTCATAGGTATACATAGGTATACAGCTCTTGCAGGTCGTCTTTACTGGTTCAAGTGCCAGGAGATTAAGCTATGAACAGCTTCCCTGATTGGTGTCTGGAGCGACGAGGTTTTGGAACTCAAAACTTTGGGAGGAATTTGTTGGAGGGTTTCGTGGGAGTGTTGACTAGAAGGAAGAGGATTTAAGGAGGTGACATTTTGAAGGAGGAGGAGGAGTTTTGATGGAGGGGGGTCGTGAGAGTGTCGATTAGAGAGACGAGGTTTTTAGTTGAGAAATGGGAGGAGGACCTTGATGGAGGGGGCTATGGAAGTGTTGACTGGAGGGAAGAGGGTTTTAGGAGGTGAACTTTTGAAAGAGGAGGAGTTTGATGGATGGAGGGGGGTCGTATATGCATACGGTGATGGAAATGAAGTTCAGGAAAATAGAAAGGGAAAGTAAGAGGGATTAAAAACCCCATCCCTTTCTACTCGTGTGTACCTTATGTGAATCACGCTACCTCTTCTCTCTTACGAATATGACCAGACAAAGGACCATGATGAGTGACATATCCGAGGTGCACGTTACTGCCTCTCTCTCTCTCTCTCTCTCTCTCTCTCTCTCTCTCTCTCTCTCTCTCTCTCTCTCTCTCTCTCTCTCTCTCTCTCTCTCATGATGAGTGACATCTGGGGGGATCACGCTTAAGGTCCCGTGAGTTACACAATGTCTCCTGCCGGAGTGACCTTGAGAAGCGAGTGTGGCTCACCGCCAACGTAAAAGGGAAAACCCACACCACGCACGTCGCAAATCTGGTACCGCAATGACCAACGTAATGGTGATATCTGTATTTACGTGACCTGTAGCCATGGCCCCGGACGTCTGTACGTCTGTCTGTCTGTCTGTCTGTCTGTACGTACGTACGTACGTAGGGAGAGGGATGACTAAAGGATATTATACATTGTTCATATCTGTATTGTCGTCCCTGGCTGGTCCAGTGGGGACACAGGTGTTTAGAATTTGAAATTCGTTTGGATGATAAATGCCTTGATGATGGATGAAGTAGTTTCTTCGTATGTTTATGATTTCTGTATTTTATTCTTGTAGATTTCGTTGTGTGTAATTGTCTATGTATGTATTAAGTGATATGTTTATTTATTTGTATTTTTACATGTCGGTGTATTTGGTGCAAGCGAAGCGTTTTTTTCTTTTTTTGTTTTATGTTTGAAATGTTCGTAATTTCCCTAGGTTTTCCTTCACAACTCTCTTTTTGACTTTGCTTCCATCACTTTTTCATCATTCTTCCATCACCTTTCCATCACCCTTCCATTGTCTGTTCATCGCCATTCCATCTCACTGCATAACTCTTCCATCACAACCCATCCACTGCAACACCCCTCCATCACAACCCTGCCATTAAACATCCTTCCATCACACCCCTTCCATCACACTGCAATACCCTTCCATCACAACCTATCCAGTGCAACACCCTTCCATCACAACCCTTCCATCACACTGGAACACCCTTCCATCACAACCCATCCACTGCAACACCCTTCCATCACAACCCTTCCATTACAACACCCTTCCATCACAACCCTTCCATCATCACCTCTTTCCCTCATCCTCCTTCGTCCTGGGGCGCACAGCAAGAGGGCCACATTCTCCCTCAACAATCCTCTCCCTGGCCTGGGGAGAGGAGGGAGGAGGGAGAGGAGGAAGAGGGAGGAGGGAGAGGAGGAAGAGGGAGGAGGGAGAGGAGGAAGAGGGAGGAGGGAGGGTCTCTCTCCCCCAATCTCTCCCGTTCCAACCACCCTAACAACCCCCCCCACCCCCCATTCCTCCCCACCACAGCCCCCCCACCACAGCCCCCCCACCACAGCCCCCCCCACCAAAACCCCCCCCACCACAGCCCCCCCCCCACCAAAACCCCCCCACCAAAACCCCCGGACCACAAGGGCCAGGAACCGCCTACCCCCCAACCCCCCCCTCCTCCCACCACACCCCTCGACCGACCCGACCCCTCCCCCCTTCCCATCTCCCCTTCCTCCCCAGAATTCCAGCTACCCCCCCTCCCCCCTCCCCTTCCCCCCTCCCCCTCCCCCACGCCTCCCTCCTGCCCTCGCCATGTCTGACTTCTGAGCTGCCACTTAAAGGGGAGCCACTCACTCACCTGCCCTCCCTCCCATCAACCTGATTTCCTTTCCCTCCCTCCTTTCCCTCCCTCCTTTCCCTCCCTCCTTTCCCTCCCTCCTTTCCCTCCCTCCTTTCCCCCTCCTCCTCTTCCTCCTCCTCCTTGCCCCTCTCTCTCTCTCTCTCCCTAATCCTAGATTTTCCCGCGGTGGGCGCTACGCGCCGCCCTCCGACCCCCCCCCCAAAAAAAAAAAGAAAAACAAAAAAGAAAATGGCTTCGTCAGTACTCTACCCTCCTTCCCTCTTCTCCCCTTCCATCCACCATCGCCGTCCATCACGATCGTCATAATCTGTATCGTATTTACTTTTCATTTTCTCCTAATTCAAAATCACTTTGACGGACCCTGACTTTGCGTAAGGGTAGACCGCGACGAACGCCACACGCACGCCAGAACACGCAGCGTATACTTGACAACTGCGTATTGCGTCACACAAGAACCAAACAGAGGTAGGGGTTAACATGACGTCACTCAGGACGTCTTTGATTGGTTAAGACTAACATTGCGTCACTCGAGACGTCCTTGCCTGCTTAAGACTGACATTACGTCACTCGAGACGTCTTTGATTGGTGAAGACTAACATTACGTCACTCGAGACGTCTTTGCCTGGTTAGGACTGACATTACGTCACTCGAGACGTCTTTAATTGGTTAAGATTGATATTACGTCACTCGAGATGTCTTTCATTGGTTAAGGCTGACATTACGTCACTCGAGACGTCTTTGATTGATTAAGACTGACATTACGTCGATCGAGACGTCTTTGATTGGTTAAGACTGACATTACGTCACTCGAGACGTCTTTGATTGGTTAAGACTGACATTACGTTACTCGAGACGTCTTTGATTGGTTAAGGCTGACATTACGTCACTCGAGACGACTTTGATTGATTAAGACTGACATTACGTCGCTCGAGACGTCTTTGATTGGTTAAGACTGACGTTACGTCACTCGAGACGTCTTTGATTGGTTAAGACTGACATTACGTTACTCGAGACGTCTTTGATTGGTTAAGACTGACGTTACGTCACTCGAGACGTCTTTGATTGGTTAAGACTGACATTACGTTACTCGAGACGTCTTTGATTGGTTAAGACTGACATTACGTCACTCGAGACGTCTATACCAGATTAAGATAAGTAAGACATCTAAACACTCCAGACATCTGTGGTTCTGAGAATTCTTTCAATGTTGATTAAAGTTGGCCTTATCTATCTATTGTATCAATAGATTGTGCGAAAACTCCAGTGGAGGGAAAGAATACACAAGAACTCTGAGCGCTTTCGTGTATTACCACATCTTCCCAGGATTAGTCACGTAACGACCCTCGAGCACGACAGTACGACCCTCGAGCACGACGGTACGACCCTCGACCACAACGGTACGACCCTCGACCACAACGGTACGACCCTCGACCACAACGGTACGACCCTGGATCACAACGGTACGACCCTCGACCACAACGGTACGACCCTTAAGCACGACGGCACGACCCTCGACCACAACGGTTCGACCCTCGACCACATCGGTACGACCCTCGACCACAACGGTACGACCCTCTCCAAAGCTAAGCTTAAGGGCCCAGGTCATAGGTCAGAGCCCAAGGCCATCATAGCCCCAAGGGCTGTACGACCTTTGCATTAAACGATCGTACCAACATCCTCAAGGGTCGTACCGTCATACGCAAAGGGTCGTTCACCTTCGTACGCAATGGTCGTACGCCGTCTTCACCGACAGTTTTAAAGCCGGGTTGTGTTTCGTGGGACAATTGTACATAATGCAGAGAGATCACTAACAGCCCTTAACGAGGGGGTGGGTGAGCCATTTGTTCACAAAATACACCATATGTCCCCTACTCATAAGGGTGACAATGGTAAACATGCACTTTAGTGCGTGATTTGAATCTGCCGATGTTTTTATTTATCATCATTATCATTATTGCAAGATGGACCTTAAATCCTCCGGTCGTAGGGGTGGATATGGTATGGATAAATGCGTTACGGTGTGTGTTTATGAAGGGTCTTGGCACCTGAGGGCAAGAACGTGCTACTCGCTCGCCAAATGACATCTGCCTGTAAGGATGGAAGTCCCCAGCATTCCTACTACTCTGCAAACCTTGCAAAACATATCACGGAAGTTTCAAATAATAATAATAATAATAATAATAATAATAATAATAATAATAATATATATATATATATATATATATATATATATATATATATATATATATATATATATTTTTTTTTTTTTTTTTTTTAAACTATTTGCCATTTCCCGCGTTAGCGAGGTAGCGTTAAGAACAGAGGACTGGGCCTTTTTTGGAATATCCTCACCTGGCCCCCTCTGTTCCTTCTTTTGGAAAATTAAAAAAAAGAAAAAAAAAAAAAAAAAAAAAACGAGAGGGGAGGATTTCCAGCCCCCCGCTCCCTCCCCTTTTAGTCGCCTTCTACGACACGCAGGGAATACGTGGGAAGTATTCTTAATCCCCTATCCCCAGGGATAATATATATATATATATATATATATATATATATATATATATATATATATATATATATATGATATTATATATATTATATAATATATATATTTATTATATATATATATATATTATATAATATATATATAATATATATATATATTATATATATAATATATAATATATATATATATATATATATATATATATATATATATATATATATATATATATATATATATATATATATATATATATATATATAATCGGGTACAAGGAATACTGAAGTGGTGTAGAATCTATGAAAATATGAAATGATAAACAACGCAAAGACGAATAAAAGCGAGGGGGTTGTGTCTGAGACCGGAAGAGCGGTGGAGTGTTGGAGGTTTGGAGGAGAAAAAGGGAGTAACCAGAGCACGTGAGTGCGTCAGGTAGCACACTCAGCCCAGGGAAAGTGTGAGGGGGAGGGACGCACGGAAGAGCGTCTAACATGTCAAAGAGACGCCTTCAAAGCCGAGGGCAATATGACAGGGGGGTCCTCTCTCACGAGAAGGTGAGGAATAGCGTGAGAGGAAGACAAAAAATGAGTCTACGGATCGTGACGTTATGTGTTACGGATGGTGACGCTCTGTGTGTGTGTGGGTGTGTGTACGTGTGACGTGGTTCTGTGTGACGGTCTGGTGTGGTGGTGGATGGTGGCGTTGTGTGTGTGTGTACGTGTGACATGGTTCTGTGTGACGGTCTGGTATGGTGGTGGATGGTGGCGTTGTGTGTGTGAGTGTGTGTGTGTGACGTGGTTCTGTGTGACGGTCTGGTGTGGTGGTGGTGGATGGTGGCGTTGTGTGGGAGTGTGTGTGTGTGACGTGGTTCTGTGTGACGGTCTGGTGTGGTGGTGGTGGATGGTGACGTTGTGTGTGTGTGTGTGTGTGTGTGTGTGTGTGTGTGTGTGTGTGACGTGGTTCTGTGTGACGGTCTGGTGTGGTGGTGGTGGATGGTGGCGTGAAGTGTCATTGCTTGAGAGGTAGATTTCGTGGGCGGGATGTACGGCTGGATAGTGGATAGATGAAAAGACCTCGAGGAGAGAGATAGATAGATAGATAGATAGAGAGAGAGAGAGAGAGAGAGAGAGAGAGAGAGAGAGAGAGAGAGAGAGAGAGAGAGAGAGAGGTGGTATCATGAAGACAGTGCCATGAGCATCCATGTGAAGAGAACCTAACCTGAAGAAGAAGACGTGCTGGGAGTGCTCCTGGTGGGGTATGAACGCTGCCACAGAAGGCCAGGGTGAGGCACGATCCCTCATGATGACGATGATGGTGTTCGAAGTAAATACTTATATCCAGAGAAGTTCGTTAAGTACCTACGTTCGTGGTAGGTCGTTAAGTACCTACGTTCGTTGAACCTGCGTTCATGGAAGTTCGTTAAGTACCTACGTTCGTGGAAGTTCAATAAGTACCTACGTTCGTAATAGGTTGTTAAGAACCTACGTTCGTTAAACCTGCGTTCGTGGGAGTTCGTTAAGTACCTACGTTCGTGGTAGGTCATTAGATACCTACGTCCGTGGAAGTTCGTTAAGTACCTACGTCCGTCGTAGGTAGTTAAGTAGGTTCTTGCGTCCGTGAGTGTTAATGGGTGGGTCTTCACTCCCAGTTGTACAGCTGTGTGAGGGAACTTCATCACTCTAAAGTCATAGGTTTATGCATATGCTATCGACCAGTCCCGGAAGCCACAGACGACCAGAGCCGTAGCGACTGGTTCCACCAGTGTGTGTGTGTGTGTGTGTGTGTGTGTGTGTGTGTGTGTGTGTGTGTGTATGTGTGTGTGTGTGTGTGTGTGTGTGTGTGTGTGTGTATGTGTGTGTGTGTGTGTGTGTGTGTGTGTGTGTGGAGGGGGGCGACGAGGACCTTAAAACGTCATTCGTTCGGAAATGAGACGGTATATCGACCCGTTAAATGATTTCCAGGGTCTTTCTCACAGAACAGTTTGGAAAGGGTCTCGACCTGGCTTGAGCTGACCTGACCTCCTGCTGTTGTTGCTGTTCCTCCTCCTCCTCCTCCTCCTCTTCTTCTTCTTCTTCCTCGCCTCCTCCTCCTCCTCCTCTTCTTCTTCCTCGCCTCCTCCTCATCCCTCCTCCGTGCACCTCATCTCCTGTTATCCTCGAGTGAAATTTCCATCACAGATCAGGTTCTTCCCTGACGAAGAAGTCGTCGTTCTGGTCACAAGTCGTCGTGACCACAAGTCGTTTTGACCACAAGTCCTTTTGACCACAAGTCGTCCATCACAAGTCGTCCACCATCACAAGTCGTCCATCACAAGTCGTGAGGGAGTTTGACCTTTTACAAAGTAGCCAAAGCATCATTGAAGTAGGTCACACTGAGAATCGTTACCAGTTACTTATACAAATGGGTTATTTCCCTAAGTATCCCAGGGGTTTTCGTCTAAGTAGCAGCAGGACTTGAGAACATAGATTCGCTTACATCTCCCTTGAAAGGTTTGATCTCAAAATATCGTCAGAAAATGACGCCAAGACTCGATCCTCATAATATCGCCAGCGCTTCATGCTCATCATTAGAGCCGATTTTTGCGTATACGGACACACCCACTGTTGACGCACCGTGTGTGACGACACTTCCCCCCTTGACGAAGCTGATGGCGTTCATAATATCAAGTTTGAGAGAGAGAGAGAGAGAGAGAGAAGTTACCCTCCTCTAGAAAATCTTATGCTCTCGATCCTTGCCAAGTCATGGGTTCGAGACGCAGGAGATCGCCATGGATTCAATGGGGCGGGCGGCGCTACCCGTCTCTCAGTCAACGACAGCACAACCTGGGTTCGATACTCGTAGGATATGTGGATATGGAGTGTCGAGGAAGGCGGAAGCCACCTCCGCCACATCCCTCCCTCCCAGGATCTGCACATAGGATCGTGGGGGAAATTTTTAGACCCAGATGGAATAAAGAAGAGGAGGAGGTGGTGAGGTAACTTCGGCTCCAGCTTGGTCTCCTGTGTCCCCCACACCTCGAGATACCCCTACAGGAGGAAGTCCTCCTCTACAGGAGGAAGTCCTCCTCTACAGGAGGAAGTCCTCGAGCACAACAGCATGACGCTTAAACGTCACACACTATGAACACCACGGGACGACCTCTTGGTGTGAAGGCCTGGCCTCTTAAGCCAGCCTATCATTCCCGATGGTCGTACCTTCGTGTTCAGGGGTCGTATCGTCGTGCTCAGTGGTCGTATCGTCGTGTTCAAGGGTCGTGCCTCCGTGTTTAAGGGTCGTACTTCCGTGTTCAAGGGTCGTATCGTCGTGTTCAAAGGTCGTACCTTCGTGTTCAAGGATCGTACCTTCGTACTCAAGGGTCCTACCGTCGTGCTCAAGGGTCGTACCGTCGTGCTGAAGAGTCATACCTTCGTGTTCGAGGGTCGTATCGTCGTGCTCAAGGGTCGTGCCGTCGTGATGGAAGTACTGAGGGAACAGTGCAAAAAAAACAACATTTCGTTGCATTTCACATGCATATGATAAAGCTTTGTTGTGATACGGGGGCAGAGTTCGACGTAATCTACTATCGCTGTTATGAATCTCGCAACACTTTATCTACATTGAGCTTGACACGTATTTCCCATCAGCATACAGATAAAATGACACATGCATTTTTGCACGTCAAAATCAATTCATTTCGTCCAGCAACCGTAGTTTTCGTCATGGCGTGCTAATATATATATATATATATATATATATATATATATATATATATATATATATATATATATTATCCCTTGGGATAGGGGATTAAGAATACTTCCCACGTATTCCCTGCGTGTCGTAGAAGGCGACTAAAAGGGGAGGGAGCGGTGGGCTGGAAATCCTCCCCTTTCGGTTTTTTTTTAATTTTCCAAAAGAAGGAACAGAGAATTGGGCCAGGTGAGGGTATTCCCTCAAAGGCCCAGTCCTCTGTTCTTAACGCTACCTCGCTGATGCGGGAAATGGCGAATAGTTTGAAAGAAAGAAAAGAAAGATATATATATATATATATATATATATATATATATATATATATATATATATATATATATATATATATATATATACTATTTTTTTATTATTATTAAACTTTGTCGCTGTCTCCCGCGTTAGCGAGGTAGCGCAAGGAAACAAACGTAAGAATGGCCCAACCCACCCACATACACATGTATATACATACACGTCCACACACGCACATATACATACCTATACATCTTAACGTATACATATATATATACACACGCACAGACATATACATATATACACATGTACATAATTCATAGTCTGCCTTTATTCATTCCCGTCGCCACCCCGCCACACATGAAATAACAACCCCCTCCCCCCGCATAAGAACGAGGTAGCGCTAGGAAAACACAACAAAGGCCACATTCGTTCACACTCAGTCTCTAGCTGTCATGTCTGCTGGAGACTGAGTGTGAACTGTACCAGCTTGCTCAGGGTACCGTACCGTCGTGTTCACGGGTCGTACCGTCGTGCTCAAGGACCGTACCGTCGCCCTTGAGCTGGCAGCACCGCAGGAGGGCAACTAGCTCATGTATCAAAATAAAACACACGAAGCTTATGCATAATTTCTCATCATAATGAGGCCTTCATCAACCGCAATATCAAAATCATAGAAAAAAAATTTTATGTTCGTCCTGCAAATGACTCTCTCTCTCTCTCCACACACACACACACACACACACACACACTAGTGTGGCACGTATGAGTGAGTTTGATCAGGTCTTCC
>NC_092286.1:8552043-8652043 GCF_036320965.1 Panulirus ornatus
TCCGCTAAATCGTGACCTGGGGAGAAATTATCCGCTAAATCGTGACCTGGGGAGAGATTATCTGCTAAATCGTGACCTGGGGAGAAATTATCCGCTAAATCGTGACCTGGGGAGAAATTATCCGCTAAATCGTGACCTGGGGAGAGATTATCTGCTAAATCGTGACCTGGGGAGAAATTATCCGCTAAATCGTGACCTGGGGAGAGATTATCTGCTAAATCGTGACCTGGGGAGAGATTATCCGCTAAATCGTGACCTGGGGAGAGATTATCCGCTCAATCGTGACCTGGGAAGAGATTATCCGCAGCTGTGGTGACCTGGGGAGAGATCATCCGCTAAATCGTGACCTGGGAAGAGATTATCCGCTAAGTCGTGACCTGGGAAGAGATTATCCGCAGCTGTGGTGACCTGGGGAGAGATTACCCGCTCAATCGTGACCTGGGAAGAGATTATCCGCAGCTGTGGTGACCTGGGGAGAGATCATCCGCTAAATCGTGATCTGGGAAGAGATTATCCGCTAAGTCGTGACCTGGGGAGAGATTATCCGCTAAATCGTGACCTGGGGAGAGATTATCCGCAGCTGTAGTGACCTAGTGAAGAGATTATCCTCACTGTTGTGGTCACCTAAGAGGCGCGCGTTGGTTAGCGGGGCCACTGACCTGTGTGGTGAGGTTGGCTGCTGGTGGCTGCTGTGGTGGAGGAGTGGTGGCCGGAGCTGTGGTGGTGGTGGCGACGACCACCTCGGAGGTCGTTGTGGGGGGAGGGGGTCGTACGCCAACGACATGTAGCATCCCCGTCGCCCACATAGCTGTCGTGTCGCTCGTCAGAACGACACGGACCTGTAAAAGCGACACACTCGTGTGTCACTCCCATGGATTTTTTATTTTTTTTTTTTTTTTGAGCTACAGATGCCCATTGCACAGATACTGCTCAGGTATTGCTCATGTTTCCTTCATTGATCATTGAATATTCCTCGCACCTCATATCTCTGTGTTATTTCTGATTAATCACTAGGTTCGTGATGATCTCTCATATATATCTCTATCCTCTCTAATCCTAAATTCTGATTAATCATACAGTACTTGATGATGTGTCTCATATATCTCTAACTTCACAATCTCTGATTAATCATATGTTACTTGGAGATCTGTCTCACACATCTCTACCTTCTCTAATCCCAATCTCTGATTAATCATACGGTACTTGAAGGTGTGTCTTATATAACTCTAACTTTTCTAATCCTAATCTCTGATTAATCATACGGTACTTGGAGATGTGTCTCATATACTTCTTACTTTTCTAATCCCAATCTCTAATTAATCATATGGTACTTGAAGGTGTGTCTTATATAACTAACTTTTCTAATCCTAATCTCTGATTAATCATACGGTACTTGGAGATGTGCCTCATATACTTCTAACTTTTCTAATCCCAATCTCTGATTAATCACTACCTTCTTTAATCCCCCCCCCCCCCAGACCTATGCATTCTTCTACATGACCTCCAGTACTCCAGTGACCTTGGCATAGGCTGGCGACTGACCTTGAACGTGCCGTCGCCGGTGAGGCTGGGAAGGTCAAAGGTCTGCGTGACCCAGGTGTAGTTGTGCTCGAGAAGGTCATCAGGGAAGGAGTAGTCGAACAGAGAGACCTTCTTCTCCCCGGCACCAGTGACCTCCCCTAGGACAGAGAGAAGGTCAATACGAGGTCACGAGAAGGGGTAGTATGGAATGAGAGACTTTTAAGAGGTCATAGATAAGGATTATATATATATATATATATATATATATATATATATATATATATATATATATATATATATATATATATATATATATATATAATATATATATAAATATATATATATATATATAATATATAATATATATATATATATATATATATATCGTTCCCAAGGTTGAGGATTCTACGCCTAGTGAACAGGATGTGTGAAAGCGAGTACATGGGTTCGAATCTACCGGGAGAAATGAGGGCAACATTTCCCCCTCTGGGATCTGTGCAACATATTGGGATGGGGAAGAGGGAGGCCAGTAAATCACACCATTTCTTCCTCTCTCTCTCTCTCTCTCTCTCTCTCTCTCTCTCTCTCTCTCTCTCTCTCTCTCTCTCTCTCTCTCTCTCTCTCGACGTGGGGTCTGCCAGCATTTGGCATGAGCCAGCATTACCGCGTGTCGTCAGCCTGATCTGTTGGCAAACAAGGGGATCCGACAGTTTAAGTCGTCAAGATCCTGCCCTGTGGTTCGTTGCGCACGTCAGTGCTATATATCTCAGTCTAGCCTTAATATATCGTCATTCCCATTTTCTCTTCAGAGGCGAGTATCTTAACCGTTTTCTGTTGCCCGTAGCCTGAATGAGTCTAATGTAAATATTGCATTTAAGTCGTGGATGAGGATTGGATGTTTGAGGTATATTCTAAACGTTATGATTATCTGACATGGTGTTTCCTGTCTTGGTCTATCAACACTACCCAGGTCTGAAACCTTCTGCCAATAGTCGGTAGATGGCACTCGATGAAGAGGTTGTCAGCTGTGTGTATTTACTTGGGTTGATGATGATCTTGCACTTGGGCGATGGTGGTATAGTCGTCCGTCGTGTACAAAGGTCGTACTGTCGTGCATAAAGGTCGTACCGTCGTGCAGAATGGTCGTACCGTCGTGTAGAATGGTCGTACCGTCGTGTATAAAGGTCGTACCGTTGTGTATAAATGGGTCGTACCGTCGTGTATAAAGGTCGTACTGTTGCGTACAAAGGTCGTACTGTCGTGTACAAAGGTCGTGCCATCGTACTCAAAGGTCGTATCGTCGTACTCAGAGGTCGTGCTGTCGTGCTCAAGAGTCGTGAATCCATACTGAAAGAGACCTTTCAAGGTCTTGTTTGTATATATATATATATATATATATATATATATATATATATATATATATATATATATATATATATGACAGTTACTCTCTCCCTTTTCCCTGGTACTTTACTGAACATATCTAACAATGTGTGTGTGTGTGTGTGTGTGTGTGTGTGTGTGCACCTATACGAGCACACGTGTACCCACTGGTATCTGAAATCACGCAGGTGTGCGCTTATGAACGTGCGCAGCTATAAAGCGTAGTATGTTTGTAGACGTATTAACGCGTTACCTCCTGTGTGTGTGTGTTTGTGTCCGTGAGTATTGTGACACGTTAATTAGGCCGTCATCATCATCATCATCATCATCATCATCATCATCATCATCATCATCATCATCACGACCTCCAAAAAGATGCTAATGATTACCTGTTGGTGATTCGCTTGAGCGGCTCTTCGGGGCGAACACCTGTCGAGCGCTAAGGGCAGCTGAGGCATGCACACCTGTACTCTCTCTCTCTCTCTCTCTCTCTCTCTCTCTCTCTCTCTCTCTCTCTCTCTCTCTCTCTCTCTCTCTCTCTCTCTCTCTCTCTCTCTCTCTGTATGTATGTATGTATGTACGTGTGAACGTGTAATTCCCATATACAAATACCAATCTCGATCGTCTTTTTTTTTCTTCCTGGAAGAAAATTTCTAAAAGTATAAGAACCTTGGGTGTGTGTGTGTGTGTGTGTGTGTGTGTGTGTGTGTGTGTGTTGGGAGGGTTTTGGGGGGTGTGAGGTAATGGCGGTCAAAGAAGGCAGAAGATACAACCGTGTGAACAACATGAGGCAAGTTCTTCATCATGCACGAGAAAACGGAAGCCGGAACGTATGCTTACAGGGGTCTCGCCCCGGTTAATTAATAACACAACACCGGGGGATCATACACACACCAGTGAAACTGCGCCTGGCCCAATTACATTCCACCTTCGCCGCGGTGGTGGGGGGTGTGGAGGAGGCTGTGGTCCTCCGTCCCCCTTTCCCACCAGGTGGAAGGGGTGGGTGGGTAGGGAATGGGAGGGGGAAGGGAGGGGTTTTCCAGGCCTACCATGAACCTAAGTCACGGGAATAGAACAGTGATTGGCATACCTTTCCGGCCTGGGAATTACCTGAGACACGTTGAATGTTGACTTTTTATTCTCGGGTATGGTCCTCACGTTACCAGAATTGATGATGAACAGTTAAATGATTCATTCATGTCTGGGGTCACATAGGTAGGTAAAAATGGGGTGTCAGTGTACGTAAGATGTAGACAAAACACACACACACACACACACACACACACACACACACACACACACACACACACACACACACACACACACACACCTACAAGGAATATATGAACTTTCGAGCGCTTTCGTATAATTACGTCGTCTAAGCACAAACAGAAAGATCCATTCCTACATACAAATCTTTCTGTTTCTCTTATCATTTCTCACACAAGTTCTTCAAAAGCAATCACCTGATCCACACACATCCTCCATAAACCATACTGTTCCACCTCCCCTGGTCAGACGCTCTGTGCATGCCTTCATCCCATCAGTCATTACTCTCCCTCACTACTCTCACTCGCCAGGCACACCCAGCAAACTCACTCACACCCCTCTCATTCGAACACTCACCTCTGTCCCTCGTTTACTTTGTACAGTGGTATTACATAGGCATTCCACCAATCCTCAGGCACCATATATATATATATATATATATATATATATATATATATATATATATATATAGATAGATAGATAGATAGATAGATAGATAGATAGATAGATAGATAGATACATTAAAAATCCTAACTTCCCAGTCAACAACACAGTCACACACCCCGTTCTCTATCGCTCCCAGCTCTTACCGGTCATGGTGAGGTCTTGCTTGGGAGAAGCGACGAAGTAGGTAAGCTGGAATGTGGCGTTGAGCAAGGCGGGAAACTCCTTCTCCAGCAGGCCTGGGTAGGCGGACGCCTGGTCCAAGAAAAATAGGAAGAGGAGCCAAGAGTAAGGAAACTACGAGAAGCTGAGGTACATCAGAAAACGCGTAACGAAATCGTGAGTGTAGAAAATGGTATACACAGGTAATTAAAGATGGGATTATGAGCCATGAGTTGAGAAATTCGGAAAATGGGATAAGAAATAAGAAAACAGGAAGACAGTTCATAAGTAGAGAGAATAGAACATGAGATGCCTACATAATCTTATTCATATTATTGCTTTATAAACAATTTGTGTTTTGATAAAGCTTATTTGTATTTTCTTACTTAAAGTTTTATACTCTACAGCTGAACTTACCATATATCATACTTATGAATCAATACTTAACATCTCATAACCTGATAATTAGACTCTTAATATCATACTTATACTTTAATATCTACGGTTTTGATATTCTAACACCTGATCCCTTACACTTTCTAAAACCACGAACGACAATGACTTATGACTGAAAGGAACAATTAAGGGCAAACGATCCAGTTGGATTAATCCTCAGTCTTCCTCAGGGGGAGAAAAAAATGATATATATTGCTTCGGTAAATCCCGTTTGAATGAGGGTAAATTGGACGTTAATCCACACATCGAAGTATTGTCTTTGGTTTATCGGATCAAGGGGATTATATACAGGATCCACAGCCAAGCGTAGCGAGTGAGTGCCGATACTTCGTAATGTGATCAGTGTAGGATCTGGTTTAGGCCAGACGTTTTGGAGAGGAAGGTTGAGGAGAGGGGGGGAAACAACAACAAAAAAAAAACACCACCACGAGCCCCCCCTCACAACAGCATCCCCCTCATCGCCATCACTATCACCCCTATCACCATCACCACTCACCATCACTATCGCCACCATCATCATAACCATCACCACCACTGTCACCATCACCATCACTATCACCATCACTCCCCATCACCACCACTATCACCACCACCACCAGCACTACCGCCGCCATCACCATCACTATCACCATCACTATCACCATCACTATCACCATCACCATCACTGTCACCATCACTATCACCATCACTATCACCATCACTACCAGCTTCATTTCGAAAGTACGTCAAAGCGAAAGCCTAGGAGATTCTCTGGCAGTGGTCGTGGACGAAAAAATTTCCACACCTTATGTCAGGATCAATGAACTGATGATGTGTTTTCATGAATTATATAAATTCGTATCCAAATTCTTAATAAAGATCGCGCTTGGCATAACATATTGTCCGTTTTCGTCGTATCTAAGTGAATGTCAGTGCTAGAACGCACTGTGGATAAAGGTAAAGTTACCTTTGTTTATTGTTCACTCTCTTATCCAGGAAGGTGTTCATGAACTGTTATGAAATCATGCACACAGGTGACGAGGCATATGATGAGATGTTCACTCTCCAGTCTCTATTGCGACGACTTTTCAACAGCGAACTCATATTGTTTCCATGTTTTGAACGTGGTTTAAAGAAAAAAGAAAGATAAAATTCCTTCCTTTTCTTTAACTTTCACGCGATCATCGTTCGTAAGGCTTTGGTAACTGTTGATCAGTGTGGTGTTACTGGACTCTGCCTGGCTTTGGCTACGCCGTGGGCGAAGTTCGTATCATCATCGGTAGATAAAAAGGTTTTCAGTACAGTCCCGTTGGGGGCCAGCTTCTCTTCCCAAAGTAGTCCATTACCGCTCCTGCATAATCAACTACGCATCCCTTACGTTGCACGAGCCATGAGGTTATGATGATGATTCACTGGTACAATTGTGGTAGGTAGCGTACACGTCACTCATTCTACAGTCTCATTCATGTAGTGGTTTATTAGCGGCTCTAGCATCGCATACTAGAACTCACTAGACTCGAAACTAATGGAATGCTCTCAAAAAATCAATAATGATAATGATGATAATATCAATAACTATAGTAATGATAATGATAATGATAATAATAATAATAATAATAATAATAATAATAATAATAATAATAATAGTAATAATAATAATAATAATAATAATAATAATAATAATAATAATAATAATAATAATGTATTGAAAGATATTAGATATTATGAAATAAGTCAGGAGTGGGTGTTTAAAATTCATTACACTGGATTTTTAGTGTATTTTAGGCTCATAAGACTAAAGAAATGTCTAGTTTCGGCTTCACAACATCGAGAAGGTTCATTGTTTCGTGAGTCTGGTAGGTCTGCTCCACCATAAACTTATTCTCAAGAGGATGTCTGTGTTTTGTGAACATAATACATGAGAGATTTGATTAGGTTTTTCCCTACTCAGCTTTCAACATAGCAAAAGTTTGTTGCATCGTGATTCATGTAAGTTGAAGGAGTCCGAATTTCGAAAAAAATTGCCGGATCAAGTTTTGAAGTTTCGCAGCAAGTAAACTGGAGGAGTTCGAAGATGAGAGCGAATCGTGTTTCGTAGTTTCCACGCAAGAACTTTCAAGTATTCGAAGCACGCAAGAAGTTCGAAGTAACTGCTCAGAAGCATCGAGTCTCCCACCCACTACCCGCTGTAGAGGTTTAATGGGAGTTTCCCTCATATTAGAACGCTATTTTGGATTCTGTGAATTACCGACTAGTTTCATCCGTATCTTTTTATGTAGTAAAGTGCAACACCAAACGTTCCACCTTTTTTTTTTTAGATCCAAATTGGAGTCGTAAAGTTTTCCATTGTACAAGTAGCGAAATATCTGTTCTATTATGTTTACGGAAAAGACCATAAAGTCTTTAGTTTTTAAAGCATAAGTTATAAAAAAAGAAAACTGATAAGGCCATAAATTCTTTAGTTTTTAAAGCAGGTTATATATAAAAAAAAAGGAGCTATCGATTTTGCTAGAATCTATTCACCAGATGCCACGTGCAGAAACAAATCCTTCAAACGAACCAACGAATCCCTTTCTAGGCTTCGTAATCAGCTGACGAATGTGGTCTTGTGTTAGTCAGTCGGTGGTCACGTGGTGGTGTGGTGTAGCAGTGATACCACTTGTCACTGATACGCGGTCAAAGTTATTTGTATATGTGAAAGAGTTCCTGAAACGTAAAATGATTTGGTGAACACTAGAATAACGTTCCCTTGGGGAGAGATGTGACCCACCCCCAATGTCTCTTGTTGACGTCTGAACTGGAGGTGATCTTTGGAAGGTATGTGTGGATATCAACCTCCCACATTTTGTACAGTTAATGATAATTATATTTGGCAGGCAAATATGTCTGTGAGTTTGAATGTTTTGTTCAGTAAGATAGATTTCAGATGAAGTTCAGATGTGTGATTCAGGGGGCCAGAGCTAGTTTGTTTACCTTTTGGTTTCCTGTAACAAGATGAAGTTTAAGGTTGTTCTATTTTCAGCTTCACAAAGCTCATATTACTGGATGAATGTAGACATAGTGACAGTATATCATAAGTATACACGAACTAGTTTTGTACTTTATTTTTTTTCAGGAATACGGCAATATATGTAACACGTCTTTATTTGATGGAAAGAATTGGGTTGATTACCTGTACCACAATGAAAGTTGGTGATAAACATGAGCTTCATCTGTGAAAAACCTTACCTAGCTTATCTAGTGAGGACGTTAATCATGTTTTCAATGTTAATAAGCTTTGGTCTTATTCCCATGGCCTGATGCCGCCATGTGCATTCATGAAAACGTTCAGAATAAAAGTGTTTTGATCGTTCTCATGGACAAGCTCATGTAATCATTCTTTTATATTTTTTGTCATTCATATTTGGTAAAAGTATAGAAAAGACACACCGTTTTTTTTTTCCTAGGTTTGATATCTTTGTTTATCTCTTAGTGAAAGCTCTGTTGCACTGGTAAGGAATAGTATAAGAGTATAAGATTTTACTTTCCTACCGTTTAAAACTATTGTCGACTCCAACTACCTAGTTAGTGGTAGGCCTTTGAAGAGTAGGGAAAATGTTTGATGATATTATTGTAATATAAAATGTGGACATCAAAGAACATGTACAGACTGCATAGTGAAGAAGGTTTTGGTATTTCTTATATTCTTACGAGAAAAATATATATAGTACTCCACTTTGCCCAGTTTTTTTTATGGGATTGTAAATATTGAGTTCCGTTGTTTAAAGAAATATAAAGCATCGTGTACGGGAGAGACCTCTTAAGCATTAACATTAGCGCCATTCACTGGATTGTAAAAATTAATAAATGATAGTGGGGCATTTCTCTGCGCTCTACAGGCATATTTTCTAGCTATATTGCAGTTTCATGCGCTTTCCATATCGACCTACAAACGTAATAAAGCTCTGTAGAGTCCAAACAAGCGTCAATGTGAATGCTTTTCATCAGCCGTGGACAGTAAGGTAACTTCAAATGTCCTTGGGTGTAGCGCAAGTACATCAGAAAATGGCGTCGGGACGCAGTAAGCATTCCTCCTGTCATTTAATATTTGCACGATTTCAACGAAAGTGTCACGAATGCATCACTTAAATTGCCAAAAGTTGATTTAAGGTGTTTTTACCCCACAGTTTCCCTCTACTTCAATACCCTCCCCACTTCACCCTTACGCGCTGTAGAGATGCCTTGGTAATTTTTTTTTTTTTTTTCATTTACAAAGATGGCGTCCATTTTCTTGAGAATTACCGAATATTTTCAAGAATTTTCATATGAGAACAATTAAAAGTCTTATTTACATGCATATAAGCTCCTGCTGATGCTAGGTAGGTGTTAATAGTAGAAAAAAAATCAATGCAAATTTTTTTTTAGATTACTTTCATTATTTTACATTATTTAACCAACACTTTTCTCTTTAGTGAATTATTTACATCGAGTTATTTATTGGTTTAAAATTGGGGAAAATATATATCAAATTAGTTATTACACAGCTTGTATAAAGTGCTGGGTAAACACGACCGAATGATGTGATTTTCGTTAATACTCGTAAATTGATGATTAGGTTATTACTAGTTGTCTTAGACTAACTTCCTTTACATTAGCGTTTCTTGTTTACACCAACAAAATGTTATGTAAACAAGATGATACCATAGTTATTAAGGACCCAAATGTGACTCGTTTAACCCTGTGCTATTCTCTACTTTCACTTCCCATCTTCATTTTGTTCTTCATTCAGTCTTTCTATCACAAACAAAGACATTAATGTCACTTTTTTTTCCGGCTTTAGTCCAATTTTCTCATACAGGCGTGTGAAACTTATCGTCCCGCAGGTCTGTCATTTATACTAGTAGGGCTATGAATTATAGTAGACCTGTCAGTCTAGTAGACCAATCATTTATAGAAGACCTGGCCTTTCTAGTAGGCTTCTTGTTCATAGGAGGCCTATCATTTACAGAATTACTTTCATGTATAGCACGCCTACCGTTTAGAATAAGACTATCATTCATAGCATGCCTGCCTTTCAATTATAGCAAGCTATCATTTATATAGCACGCCTATCATTCACAGTAGGCCTGCCATTTATAGAAGACCTATTATTTTTGATGCCTGTCACTTATATCTGGCACCAGCGTTTATAATAGGCTTATCGTTACATTAGGCCTATCATTTATAACAAATTCTTCATTTATAGAAGGCCTATTTATCTATAACATGGCTGTCTTGTATTCTGTGTTAGGTGGCGCACGCTATTTCTCCATACCTGACACACACATACGGTCTATCTCGCCATTTCTACTTGTCTGCGTGTGATTCTACATTGCATTCCTGCGACATGTGACTTTGTATCTTCCGTCCATACCTTTTATTCACATATTTACTCATGTATTTACCCTCTCTACATCCGCCATCCACACCTGCCCCCCCCCAACACACCTGCCCTCCACACTTGGTGTGGGCCAGATACCTCTCCCCCCCCCCCCCCCCCCATCACCACCACCACCACAACACACACATGACTAACCCGCATTCCCTGGCCTATATCTACCATGACCCATATTATTATTACTGATCGTTACTTGCCTGACTTTTTACTTTAGGGAGTACAGGAAGGGTCTAATGGTAGTTTCTTGTTCTTAAAACCCTTTGACCACGACGTTACGACCCCTGAACACGATGTTACGACACTGTACGAGGGTTAGAAATCAGCACGGAGTACGACCCTTGGGCACGACTGTAAAAACTCTCGAGTATGATAGTCTGGCCTTTAATATGAGCCCAAATGGTCATGTCAGAGGTCAGACCATCGTAATAAGGGTCGCATGGTAGTTCCCAAGGATCGTAGAGTTACACTCAAAGAGTTTAAGACTTTATATCCATTTCAGTGAACTTGAATTGGCACAACAAACATTCAGCATTGCTATGAGGCCTTTGAACTTACCTCCCACAATTCAGTTCAACATTTCGACTCCTTAAAGTTTTAATTTACGTATATAAGGTGGATGATATGGATGAGGAGCTACTGCTGACGTATATCTAGGTTAAATTATTCCTATATTTCCTGGGCGGTATTAGGCCATGTCTCAGGGCCGACCTCACATGATGTGCGGGAGAGGTACTTGGAGGTCAGGTGGCCCGTAAGGTCAGGCTCTGATAGTATATGTGGGCCAGACCTTCAAACGTGACGTGTTGCAAGTGTAGAAGTGTGTGGAGCTTAGTCTTATCGCTTGAGTCTGAGGTTGTTATAGATAGTGTGTGTGTGTGTGTGTGTGTGTGTGTGTGTGTGTGTAAAGATTTGCTAATACTAAGCAAGACACCAGACTCTCGTCAAATGTTCGGGTGTGCCATTTCTGGCACAGGTCGGGTGTATTTGCTCGAGCTTGCCATAACTATGGCACGGGCTGCCGTTGTGTAACTGTAGTGTAGTTGGCTCTGGAATAGCTTAGTTCTTATTGGTGGAGTGTGGTGGTGTTGTAGATAGTATATCTATGTATATAATCTGATGTTGTGTGACTTATTTCAAGGAAGTTATGAGAATTGGAAGAGTGAAAGTAAAGTTTCGAATTCAGTCACTCGAAGAAAATGAAAGTCGTTTATAGACAGACTGACAGACACTTTTAACCTTAACTTGGAGGGAACTCCATCTGTCCACTGGCTTGAACAGAACGCCATCTGTCTCCCAGCTGGTACAGATGACCCACTAGAGCGACCCCAAGCGACACGTGTACTCCAACCCGGGCAACAAGGGTTGAAGTGTTTGAGTTTCTTTTTTTTAAGTTCAGTCGGTGTTCAACTTAATTACAGCCTTAACGAACTTGTTCCAACGTTGTAGTGAATTTTTGGTTACCCAGTTTTTTTCTTTTTCTTTATTGTGTTTAAGTTCAGGTGCGTTTCATTATTATTATTATTATTATTATTATTATTATTATTATTATTATTATTATATTATTATTATTATTATTATTATTATTAAGGACCATTTCCTTAGGGCCACCTGCAGCATCAAGGCTGCTCTATAATCAGTAGCAAGAGAAGGACAGATTCCTTCGTATTGATAGAACCGATAACAGCCGTACAGAAGGTAGAGTGACAGTATAGATTCTGTCTGCCCCTCTCATAGCGAGTCTGAACAACACACACAGCGTTAATGACCCAGATAAAAGATAACGCGAATCATTTGTTAAAGATGCGTAAGGGATAACGCTAATTATAGAAGACGTAGAAGATATTGTTAAAAACAAGAGATGACACCAGCGAGTGATAGAGCAAAACGTCACAAACTATAGATGGCACAAACGTGAGATTACACAATAGATACAAACAAAATATTACGCAGACAGTTAATTGATGGGTCAAACAAAAGATTACACGAACAGTACATGGCGCAAACAAGAGATTACACAAGCAGTAGATGGCACAAACAAGAGATTACAAAGACAGTATATGGCACAAACAATAAAGACAAAATGAGACACTACAAACAATACCTGCCACAAACAAGTTAAAAACAAAGTAACACTAAAACAAAATGATAAAGAGTATGATAACTGGGTCAAACAAGAGTTGTGACAAACAATTCCCCCTAAACAATCATCGGCACAAAGAAATGGAACCCAGAGCTAAAGAATGACAGGTTATGATCCACATGACTCATGCTGGTGAAGATCACGCCAACCATCGTAATGCGCGCGCAGCTGCTCCGAACATCTGCTAGGCTAGCTACACCACCCTCCTGCTCTCTCTCTCTCTCTGTCTCTCTCTCTCTCTCTCTCTCTCTCTCTCTCTCTCTCTCTCTCTCTCTCAGGTAAGTGAATACGAATGTGTGACGACAAAGGAAATGAAAGATTATACTTTTGTTTTACTTTATAGAAAACCCATCACACACACACACACACACACACACACAGAGCAGCAATCCGTCAGTATATTATATAGAGAGTTGTGGGTAATTGATTGTTCTTATGGAGAATGATGGTCGGTTACTTCAAGGAGTTTGCGTCACTTGTCACAGTTGATCGGTTGGTTAGGTGACACCACACCTGATATCGCAAGGGCGAGGGAGGGATATATGTGTGTGTGTGTGTGTGTGTGTGTGTGTGTGACACTAGCAAATGAACATTTAGGAACCTTCACTAAACTTTTTAAACTCGTTTGCACGTCCCTTGAGCCCGACGGCACGACCTTATCCTCTCACATACCTCAATATATATATATATATATATATATATATATATATATATATATATATATATATATATATATATATATATATAAAGTAATTAGATGAAGATTAAGGTTGTACCCGTGACCTGGTTTCAGTACGTGACCCACATATGTCGCCTTTATAGGTCAAGGATCACCTTATCCAACGTGAGCTTGGGAATTCTAACGCTGGGGTGGTAGCAGTCCCTCCCAACTAGAAGTAATCATATGAAACTAGATAAGATCGCAATGAGGTTTGGATAACTAGAAACTGGTAATTCCCCCTCCCTGTCTTGGACGATGGTAGGACCATTTAGCACGACTGTACAACCCTTAGGTACGATGGGGCTGGTCTTTAGATACACAAGTTGTAAAGGTCTGGTCTACGATTGCATTATGTATACCCAATGGTCGTACCGTCGTGCTCAAGGGTCGTAAACATTGTACTCGCTAGTTGAAACACTAATCATTTATATTAATCAATCCCTTAGGCGATATATATATATATATATATATATATATATATATATATATATATATATATATGTATATATATATATATACATATATATATATATACATATATATATATATTATATATATTATATATTACTGTAGTTGGTTGGCAACGTTGCTCTTATGATGAATCTTCAAATGCGTCATCAGCACAGTTCGGTACAGCTGTGTCCAGAATATCTAATGTTCCTCTCTTTATGCACGTTGTTCACCACCACCACCACCAGGTGGGCTTGAACATCTAGTAAAGCTCGGTGGTTCTTCCTAACACAAGAAGAAAAAAAGAGATAAAGATGATTCGCCTTGAGGCAACGAAGGACCAAAGTATATTTAGCTAGGCTACAATTCAGATTTGAATTACAACTTGAACTTGGTCAGATTTATTGATGATCTTGGGGTCTCCATTAGGTCTAGTTTCCCTATATTCAACCCAATCATAACCTTGTTAAGAAGGTAGAAATCAGGATTTCCTAATAATCAAGAGTGTTTCTCGTTCAGTTGCCTAACCAATTTGAATAGGGGCACGTAAGGTATAGATAGCGTAAGAGACGAACCCTTATTTTCATACGGGGAAAAAAAGAAAGGGATTATTTCCCATGTATATTTTCTCTGGGCCAGAACCTAAGATGAAACTCTGTGTGTGAGTTTGATTAAAGTCATGTCAAGAATGTGGGCGTCTCGCTCGAACTTCGTGGCGTCATTTCCCTAAAAGTTGGCCAAACAAAATTTTAGGTAGGACGACACGACACGGACGGTGTCTTGATATTATGCTCTAGAATACGTTGATACGACGACCACTCTTGAATACGAGGCTACGACCCCTTGAACACGGCGGTACGACCTCTTAAATTTAAAACACGACGGACTGACCCTTGAGCACGATGGTGCGACACTCGAGTGTGAAGACTCGGTAGATTTTTATATATATATTTTTTTTGTCGTTGAAAGAATAATTTTTTTGTCTCTTATTCTGGCTGTCGTCTGGCAATCGTATTCTCTATTATTTACGAACAGTTTGCGATGATAAACATATGCAGTATTTTAAGAAAGACTGAAGGGAACATTCGAATGGCCAAAAACTTGGCATACTGAATTTTTTTTTTATTCTTTTTGAAAATTCATAGAATTCTAACCTGAGTTTTGGAAACTAAATGTGTTGATCTTGTGTTGATTTAATATCTCACTTTAACTGAACTTATATCGTTCAAGTATTGATCTTAACTAAGCATTTCAGCCTAAGTATTGACCAGGCATATTGACCTGGAACTGAAATGAAAAAAAAAAAATTATTTGTTACATTGTTGCAGTTAACTACATTTTTATAGAAAGTGTGTGTGTGTGTGTGTGTGTGTGTTATGAATGTGTGTGTGTGTGTGTGTGTGTGTGTGTGTGTGTGTGTGTGTTTGTAACTCAGTGTGTGAGGTTGTAATCATGAATCATTTCTCGTGTAGTTTTTTGTGAGATTTGACTCTTGCGCTAATTGTCCATTGGTTACTTCGTCTGATGGTTCAATATTTTCGTTATCACTTAAATCCAGAATCCCATGTCCAGCCTTTAGCAGCTGTGGCTGCTCATTATCCTAGTTCCTTGTGAGTAGGCATTGTCATCATCATCTGCCTCCCTTCAAGGTTGATGCTGTAACGCCAATCATTGTATGATAACGAATGACGTCACTGGCGGATATACGAACGTTAGGTTATTGCTAGCGTCGTCCCAACACCCCACCCACCCCACCCCAACTCCACCCCTCTCCTCTCCTCTCTCCTCTCACCTCCTCACCAACACCTACGTGGCCCATCCTGACCTGCATTATTTCTACTCACGACCCATCGTCCTTGGCGACACGGCGGCCTCCCACGCGGCTTTGGCTGCCCCTGGTCTGTGTGTGTGTGTAGATGGGACGTGTGTGTATATTTTGCTGGACCAGTGGAAGAAACTTTTTCTCTCTCTCTCTCTCTCTCTCTCTCTCTCTCTCTCTCTCTCTCTCTCTCTCTCTCTCTCTCTCTCTGTATTGAGCGGTTTGTATTTTGTGTCGAGGGGACCTTTTTTTTGTTTTTTTTTCTTTCTGTTTGCTACTAATTTGTTTTTTGTTTGCCTTCTGTTAACAGCCCTTATTTTTCAGCCAGGTGCCTGGATCATATTTTGTATCTAGGTAACTTATTCTCGGTCGGAAAGAGGGCTTGTTATATACCTCGGGAAACATTTTTAAGGGTATGTGGGGAGGCATATAATACATTCAAGACTATACTGTTTCTAAGAGCATAGGATCTGTTGTTATGTAATTAATTTCAAGTAGTGAAGGAGCATATGATCCGTAATTAGGGGAGATATTTCAAATATAGAAGGAATATACCTCCTTCAAGGGGATATAGCTTGTATGTAAGAAATGGTGAGGGATCTAACAATATTTTCTAGTATCAGAAGTTCGCTTATTCTTTATCAGAAGGGCTGCCTCTACTATATTCTGGAGACGTGCGTCATCAGCAAGTGGACATGTGACACATCCATTGAGTATTGTTATGAATTAAAGGAGTGGGGGTCGGGTGGGGGGACCCTCCTCCTCCGCCTCCTCCTCTGGGGGGGGGGGGCTCCTCCTCCTCCTCCCCCCTCTGTGGTGTTCCGGGTTGTCAGCTGCATTTGCAAATAAAGGGTATAGGGGCTGGGCCTCAGGTGACGGGGGGAATACATTGCCTTACAGTATTGTCCCTACATCTGTTTGCTGCTTCTTTAACATCTTAACATCCATGTTGGTTTAAGTGCGTACACGTCGTATAGGCTTCAGTTTATGTATAGTCTGGCAAATGTAACCTATGTGTTATTGGAGGTAACACTTTAGCGTAAGTTTGCAAATGTCACGGTTCTTTTTAAGGTTCACGGATTTTTTTTAAGGTGATCCCACCATATCTACATATACATCCTATTCGTGTAGTGACTCGTGATAGAACTACAAAATATACAGATGTTTCTACCTTATTATATAGTAAAGGACATGAGTCCCAAATGGGTGTAAAAAGGAATTAAGAGAAAAGTAATGAAGAAAATTATTAGACACTCAGACAGAAAGGTTTCAGATAAAGGGACTGACAAAAGAAGAAAGAGAATTTCACAGCGTAGCTTCTACAGCGGTTCGTATTTCTAATGTGGGAAAAAGGGGGGTGATATATACTTTGCACAGAGCCCTAATTATTTTAAAATTCCTAGTAAATGTAATTTTGTTTAGCGATATATTAGAATGAATTCATAACCGATCATCAGCAGCAATATTGATGGATTCTTATCATCAACCATACACTGTCGAGTCTTTAATAGCATTCGAAGTCCAGTACCACGGAACCTTCACAGTACAGTCTACCAGATGTCACTTACCAGACAAGCGGATCGAATTCTTTTGTATTTAGATAAGCAGCCCGTGTGTGTCTTGCCTTACGTCAGACGCTTATGTTCTGGTGGACCTGCCTACCAAACACATTGCTGGGTCGAGTCTCGCCCACACACTGTCGTGAGGTTAAGAGGGAAGGTATTGTGTGTTTGGCTGTGACGCAGACGTGTCTCTGGCCTCGTCAACTATCACCACAAATACTGATGTATTATGATTTACTGTCATTGATTCGTCAGTTTATGAAGGATTTATTTCCTCATACACTCCAAGGTTTACTAGGGTACTCAGGATCATTGTGATAAAATACTCACCCCCCCCAGTGCTCCTCTGATGCATAAAAACCGTCCTCCTTCTAACAGTTCAACGAATATAAATGCATATGTATGATGATGAATAAATGAATAAACTGTACTAATTACGCTAACGATGATAATGAGGTGTTTATGATTAAGAGTACGTATTAAGAGTGATTAAAGTTAAGACGGAGGGGAGGGGGGTCGGTTGATCATCCAAGCCCCTTCCTTCCTCCTTTCCTGCTCACCTGACAGATGAAGACGCCCTGCTCCTGGGAGTCAGTGATGGGGGGAGGCACGGCCTTCAAGTGCACCTGGGCCTGCTGCAGGAGGTTCAGGTCGTACTTGGCCCACGACCCGGTGAAGTCCCACCCGTTGACACCGGCGAGGAAGTTCGTCGTGTCGTGGTAGTGGTTGTCGTGCCCTTGGTCGTTTGTGGCTCCGTGGGCCGAGTCGTCCACATTCTGATTGCCGTTCTCATTGTCTTTCACCACGACGGGCTGGGGCACGACCGTGGTGCCGATCCCGTTGTCGGAGATGGTGCTGAAGAGGAACGAGGCAAACAGAAGGAAGGAAAACAACCAAGTCAGGGATCCCATCATGGTTCACACACTCGCCTCGTCCTTCTTCGATCAGAATTAGTCTTCTATTTTACAAACTTTTTTTTGGTCGTCCACCACTGATGGCTCTGCTAGGATTTACCGTATCCTTATTTCCACTATTTTTTTTTTTTTCTCGCACTTTGGCAATGAATTTGTCCCTGTAAATAAACGCTTTCAGACACTG
Source organism: Panulirus ornatus (assembly GCF_036320965.1). Lineage (NCBI taxonomy): Eukaryota > Metazoa > Arthropoda > Malacostraca > Decapoda > Palinuridae > Panulirus > Panulirus ornatus. The sequence continues at coordinate 8,570,464 of NC_092286.1, forward strand.
TCTCTAGCTTGTGATTCTCCTGTCCACGGGGAAGTGACTGTACGTCTCTTAGCTTAGGTATTTTACGTGTATCTTAGCTTGGGGATTTTTGCGTGTATCTTAGCTTAAGAATTTTATATGTATCTTAGGAGCTTAACATGTATCTATGTTTGGGAATTTAACGTGTATCTTAGCTTAACAGCTTGCCGTGTATCTTAGGAATTTTACGTTTATCTTGGGAATTTATCGTAGCTCGGGAATTTAACGTCTATCTAAGCTCAGGAATTTAACGTTATCTTAGGAATTTATCGTGTATCTTAGCTTGGGAATTTAACGTATAACTTAGCTTGGGAATTTAACCTGTATCATAGCTTTGCTTTCGGTTTCCTTAGCTTTCTTCTGTCGTGTGCTTCTCTTGGCTTTTTTGTTTTGTTGCCCATAGCTTTCGTCTCGTGTTTTCCTTAGCTTTCTGAACGTGACTGAGAGGTATGATTAATGACAGGGTCACCTGTCAACGTGAAAAGGAGGAATTCTTTTTGTAAAGATACCGAAGAAAAGCTTTGGACTTCACCTAGCAAGACGTAAGGTATATGGAGATCAAAAGAATTCATTCTTTTTACGTTACCTAAAGTGAAAGTATCTGTCGGCTAGGTAGAGAACTAATAATGAAAGTTCTCATTAACTTAGGTTTAAGCGACGTGCACTGTTAGTTAATCGGTGAGGCAGGCGCATTAAGTTACCTGAAATCCTATCACTAACGTGAAGTTAGAGTTGAGTTTGAGCGTAATGTTCACCTGGGAAGTGAAGCTTTGAAGCAATCAAGAAAGTTGGGTCGCAGTTTAGGTCATATTAGAACATGATTTGCTTACATCCCCCCTCAAGTTGTGTATAAAATGCACCGAACCAAGAGCCCTTTATCCACAGCCAAGTCCTACAGACCCTCTCCGTGGTTTCCCCCTGACCGCTTCATGTGCCCTCGCTCATCCCATTCATAGCACGTCGCCCCTTGTATACCACATCGCTTCAGTCCGCTCTGTCCCACGCACGCCTCATACCTAACGGCATATTTAGGCAAACAGGCACTTAAAGCATCTTTCGCTCCATCCTTCGCAAGAATTGGTTCATTCATCCTCTCCATTTCAGCACACCATCTTCAGCTGTCATGATTACTCCTCTTACCTCCACACCTCTTTCTTTCCCTATCCTTTTATGTTCAGTCAGTCCTCCTCACACATATTATTGTCCTCAGTCATTTCTTTTGCGACACATCCACCCTCATCTGCACTATTTCTAAGAAAGGCCTGACGCTTCACATCCATACACAGCCGTCAGGACTACTATGCCATCAAACATACCCATCTTGGCCCTCACGCAGACAGTAAGTGACCGCTTTTTCTACGCATTCCTCAACACGCCCGGAATATTAGCCCCGTCACCCATCCTAATGACTCGCTCCATCTTCTATGGTTCCATATACTGCCACACTCCTTGGTATTAAAGATACTTCACTTTCTCCTGGTTCTCTCTATTCAGACACTGTCCGGCCATCCTTGTCTGTTTCCTCTGCTGAGTTTGATAACCTTATCACATTAACTTGAGAGTTTTCTCCTTTCAAACACTCTCCCAAACTCAGAAACCAACTTCTACAGTTTCTCACTCACCCGACAGACTCCAGAACTGCCTCTATGTCTCTAAGGCCCTTGCGTTAACCTTCCCAACCAGCCCATCCATAAACACATTAAACAGCCATGGCGACATCACACAACCCTGCTTCAGACTCACCTTCACGAGTCACCACTCATCCCTCTCCATTCCGACTCGTACACACGCATCACTGTATTAAAACTTCTCACTGCTGCAAGTTAACTCTCTTCCTCAACCCTACATTCGTAACACAGCTTGCCCCATACCCTAACGGTTCTCCCAATCCTCTCATAAGCTGTAATTTTCTTGTCGTTCAGCACTTGGTCATATAGATCGCAGGTGGTCACCTCTGATCCCCCACGTCTTACTGGACACAGGAAGTAACACTACCTTCATTTTATAGTGAATGGTGTACACAGATGTCCGTGTCTATGAATGTAAATGCGTTCAAAAAAAATTAACCAAATCTGTTTTCTGACTGAATTAACGAGTTTCTTACTCTGTTAGTTTTCTCTTTTGTTAATGATGACATTTAATACGTAAGTTTTATTCTTCTGGGAGAAAACTATTAGTTTGGTTATCTATGTAAGTCTTTTCACATTTTTTGAATACACGTTGCCAATGTAGGGATTATTCAGCGACTGAATATATATATATATATATATATATATATATATATATATATATATATATATATATATATATATATATATATATATATATATACGTGTTCACAGAACTTCTCGGTACGAACGTTCGTGTAGAGAACTGGTCGCTAAGGTGGGCGATGGTGGGGAACTGACTGACTGACTGTGGCTGGTCGGTTATGGTATGGTGGCCCACACCTCGAGAGCAACAGTCGACTCATCTACGTCACGCTCATTGCCACTTGTCCCGGTCGATTTTATCTATTGGTTTCGTATCGTATTTAAACAAATGAGTAACTTCGATGAAGAAAAAAGAAATAGTGAATATATAGTGCTCAATACTTTGACGAAATTACTGGTTAGAATTTGAGCATATTCTTCCCATATTTAAAAATGTTTGGTGAGCAAACCATCTCACGTGGGAGCAAGTGTATCAAAAGGCCGCCCAGCGCACAGGTGTTTGGGACACCTGTTGAACGTGCAGGTACAGAGGAATATGAGTGAAGAAGAAAAAAAATTATCCCAGCACTTGGTTTTTGGTCTTTAACTGCGATCATTTACGTTTGTTTTAAGAACTTCATTTTACCCATTCTCTCTGTCCGCCATTAACATGGAAATTGAAGGCCATATATTTCTGTACTGGCTCTTTTGTGTTGTCGCTTGACATTTTATTTTGATTAATGTATAGTTTGATATTTCATGCATCATGTCCGTAATATTAACTCATTCCGTTTTTTCGTTGGTTTCATACGTTTCTTTTTGGGTCTTTCTGTCGACGCTGCCCGGGAAGGGTCAATTAGGTAAACTCTCAGTTTTATTCAGGCTATCAGAAAGAAACTTCAGGCAAGATCCAGGAATATTTATGAAAGAAACTTCAGGCAAGATCCAGGAATATTTATGGTGCCCGTGGATCACAGCACATAACGCGTGGTGTTTCTTGGAACACACATGAAAGAGCCTTGAGGATTTGAGTTGGAGAAACTCTCGGAAAAATGGAGTTTGGCAGACAGTTGTTATAGTTTAATGTAATCTAAGAATTGCTTGAGTTTCTTCTAAGTAATGAAGAGGATTAATGGGAACAATTTGTTATGGTTGTGTGATTGTGGAATTATATGTAGTTGTTTAGAGGTTATGGAACTGTTATGATGGTTCAGTGTACGAGAAAGGTTCGGTTTGTGATAGCTCAGAATTAACGAAACTTCATTGTTCAGAACTTATTATGGAACTTGCAATATTTCAAGAGATCGTTCAGTTACTGGGAATGATAACGTAAATCTGTGGAGACATTAAAAGAAAAAAAAAATGTGGTATGGTATAACCAGTTTACGTAAGATAGCAACTGCCAGGCAGCCTCCCACGCAAATCTGATGACACAGTCGAATGTCCAGCCCTACCTCACACACACACACACACACACACACACACACACAATTAGATTGATGTATTTAGTCATGTTACTCTTCCATGTGCCTATAGGACTATATAACTCGCCCTGTATGCATCTTTAATTGAACCTACTACGTGTATTCTTGGACTGGATAATTGGAGTCATTAAGGCCACCCATGTCACGTCGCGTGTTTTTTTTTCTTCTTCTTACTTTATTTGCTAATTCAGCAAACCATTCTACTGTGCGTGTGTATATGCTGACTACAAGGTGTTCTCAGCCTATCTCATACATCCCCTCAGCCCACCCATGGTAAGTATGCTTCATGCCCATATTGATAACCCAATACGTTCAAAGTCTGTTGAGTGCCTGAAATACATTATGTCTCATGCTTGGGTTATCAATACATACTTGGCTCATGAGATTCCGAGAGGAGTGGTATGTCTCACTTCACTTGGCAATACAATCCAGGAGATGTGTTATAAAGCTAATCCTACTGCAGCTGGTTTTTATTTGTGTTTTTCTGGTATTTATTTTCGTAATGGCTCGTGATACGTTGTGACGTTTACTGTAATCTTCAGTGATTTTAGACATTTCTTTCTTCTGGCTACATTCGTGTCGATTATTTTTCTGTGATACGTTGTGGTAGTTACTGTGGTCTGAAATACATTGATGGCTTTTTTTTTCTGTATTCTGGAATACATTCGTGACGTTTGTTGGTGTGTGTAATACGTTCGTGACGTTTTCTGTAGTCTGAAATACATTCGTGACGTCTGTGATTGGAGTACGGTTGTGTTTACTGGGTTGTAATATGCACGAAACATTCGTTCTACTGTGGAATACATTTGGAATGTTTCATGTAATTCTGAAAGTCTGAAATACTTCCTGTTGTCCTGAATATCTTGTTTTTTTTCAATATTCATTGTGCGTTAGAATAAGTTAAAGATTTGTAATGGCCTGAATTGTGATTGATTTTATTCACTGTAGTCCTGAATACTTTTGTACCTCATGGACCAGCCATGCTGGCTGGCATACGACACAAATGTCGGTATTGGTTGTTATCAAGTGATATCATCAAGGTGTTTTCCATCTTTCTATTCGACCTCTTTAAATCGGTTGATGTATGTCAACATTTTTTGTTTGCTATCTCTATCATCCGAGTTAAAGTCATAATTCTGTATCCGAATATCTGTTTTCCTTGCTGTGCAGCAAGATTACTCCAGCAGATATCTTTGTTAATCACTACTGTATATACAACTTATATACTGGAGGAATCAGATGAGCTCAACCAACAGACTACATGAACTCTTTCCCCCCCAAGGTAACGAGCCACCATCTCCCACCCCGACCCCGGGTGCGTGCGGCCATGACTCATGATGGAACCCCCTGTGTTACCTTGGTGGGCCCCATGTTGATGTCGTACCTGTGGGCTCTTTTTTTTTCTTTTCCCATAGAATGAACTCGGTCACTAACGATCAGTGTCTTTTAGAGGAGTGTGTCTAGTATCTTTTAGTCGAATATGACTGATTTGTTGAAGGAAGCAAACTTACACATCCAGAGTTAGATGGGGTTAATATTTAGGTATTGGATTGATGCATTTCAGGTCTGGGTCACCCCGCAATATGATCTAATGGTAATCTGCCGAAAAATTAATATAGTTAATTGTAGTATTAGTCAACTGTGTTAGGATTAATGGCAGAGTAGCACATATAACTTAGTTTTCCCTTCTCTTCAAAAATCATACAAATATTAATAGCTAGTTTATATGACATTAAATGGTAATTGGTTTGAATGATAATTCAAGGAACCACTGGTGATATGTATATAAAATAAGTAGGGTTAGCTATACTTAATTAACCTTACACCCCACATAGGGGTCTTTTAATGAATGACAAGTGTGTTGATCTGTGTGTCTACTTAGACATGTGCTGGATGTATATACCTAACAGATAAATTTCCTTTATGGATGGGTCCGATTATTCCAAAATGAATAATATGACTCCTGTTGTCTCAATGGGATTGATAAGGATGAATGCGAGATGCATTTGTTAACGATTATGGTAGCTGCTACAGCTGGAGAGTAATACCTCAGAGTTAATAATAAATGTGTTGTAACTATTTGAGAACACTATACTGTAATTCACTGTATATTTTGTTTTCCAGTCAGAGAAATATATATTAAAGCATGGTTATTATATAAGGGCATAAGCCTGGGTTTGGTACTATTAGTTCTGTGAGTACAGTCACAGTGTATCCTCTCAAAGTTAAACTAATTGGTGTGCAAGGGTGTTGGTACAAGAATGTATTGTAGGCTTTTGAGAGAAAAATTATTTCATCTTAAGCACTGACAGTTTGGTCTGGCTTTGGGATATATTTTGAATTTAAGAAGAAAACTCATGCATCATTATCTGCATTACTCAAATACCTCCACAACCTAGGAAAAAACATTTGACCCGGAGAAAACCTAGTTACCAACAGATTTTTAAATGTTTGGGATCTTGAGGATCAGGCATCCAGGGTCTAGGTTTGGAGGATAATAGTGTTGAATATTACATAATGGCAGGAAAAGAAAAGAAACCAGACTAAATAGTTGAACAGTTATGTGATTATAGATATTATTATTGCAAGTTGGGTAATAATAGCAAAGCAAAGAAGGATTTTGTATCCATTACTTTGTATGGTTAAAATATTTTAAGGTCTGTGGAGCTTGATTGTGGATAGGAGGCTGTGGTTTTAGTAACCGATTGAGGGTGTCTTTTGTATTTGTTCCTAGCACTACCTCTCTAGTAAGGAAAACAGGGAGCAAGTCCAAAAGAAAGAAAACTAAATTTGTTTGAGACTTTGCCATAAATGAATGAGTGCAGCAGGCATAGAGGATTGTTATTGTAATAGTAGGATAAGCAAAACATGGTCAGATGGTTATTATATAGTAAGTAGATTTTTCTATTGTATGAAACCCACTATTTGCTGTCACTCTTTTGTTTTTGGCTGAGTTTATCCAGTCAGAATGGCTATGAGCTAAGCTGCTATTATATAGTATGTAAATGTCTGCTGTGAATAAGGGTGCTATAGGTGAACTAAGTTGCTATGAATTGGACTGCTATTTCATAATGATTTTCAGAAAAGTATTTCTCTTCGGAACATTTTTGATGGGTTAGTTGAAAAATCTCTCATATTCAATTTTTTCAAAAACAATATTCATACTCTCAGATAAAAATTCACCTAATGCTTAACCTAAATATAAATGATTCTTTTGGCAAATGCTCAAATACAGTCAGTTTGCATGGCAAAGCAGAATCCACAATACAGAAAACGCATCTATAGACCACCTTTTTTTTTTTTTTTTTGCAGGCATTTCTGATGTGAAAAGAAAATAGCAAACTAGCAGTGATCACAGCCGTTTTATGCATTCAGGAGCAATAGGATGCCCTTCATATACTGCTGTATAAAGTAAGTGAATTATTAAATAGTTTTCTTTGTGGTATTCATGATAGAAATTGCAGTATCAGTTTCATATACCAGGAATATCATCTGTTCATGGACTTTATATGCTAAACATAAAGTCTGAAACATTATTCCTCTTTTATCTTCTGGTTGTTGTAATATAGTCTATAGCTGTCGTGCAGTTTTGGTGCTTTACACTTGACAGTTAGAGACTGTGAACGAATGTGGCCTTTTTTGTTTGTTCCCTGGTGCTACCTCGCTGATTCAGGGGTTGGCGATGCTGTTTTCTGTTTATACCTGATCACCATTTCCCATGTCAGTGAGGTAGTGCCAAGAAACAGAGGAAGAGAGACCCATCCACTCATATGGAAAGTTTTGTGGGGCCAGGATGTGGAAAGGGAGTTGTGGTTTTGGTGCATTACACATGACAGCCAGAGACTGAATGTGATGAATGTGGCCTTTGTTGTCCTTTCCTAGCGCTACCTCACACACACACAGGGGGAGGGGGGTGCCATTTCATGTGTGGCAGGGTGGCGGCGGAATAGATGAAGGCAGCATGTATGAATATGTACATGTGTATATATGAATATGTCTGTGTGTGTATATGTATGTATACATTGAAATATATAGGTATGTACATATGTATATGTATGTATACATTGAAATATATAGGTATGTATATGTGCATGTGTGGGCATTATGTATATACATGTGTATGTGGATGGGTTGGGCCATTCTTTTGTCTGTTTCCTTGCACTACCTCGCTAACGTGGGAGACAGCGACAAAGTACAATTAAATAAAAAATAAAATAAAATATATATATGTGTGTGTGTGTGTGTGTGCGTGTGTGTGTGCCCAGATAGACTGACAACAGAGTGTAAACAAAAAATTCAAAAACATAATGTTGGCTTGAAGGAATACTGAATGAATAGGAAGAATGGGGTGTGGCTAACACATCTAAAATGAGATAGGAGGGGAAGACATGGAGATCTTGATTCTGCTTTTCTTGAGCTTGGTGTCGCACTTGACTTCCATTCTTAGGCAGGTACAGCACAGGTTTCAAATAACATGAACATATGTAGAATTATTACCTCATGCACATTAAGCATGAGCAGCAAATCTGAAGCAATCCTTCTTCTTTTAAACATACGTGTGGAGGATATGAAGGTCCTGTTTGCTTGTTATGATCTTTTCCACTTAAAATATGCTTAGAACTAGTATAGCTCTTTCCTATCATCTGTGGCCACTATAGTCCACCATTACTTAAGGATTATATACATGAAAATTAGGTGCATTTGGTAGAAAATTTATTCAGCTTGACCACCCAAAGGCTGAGTGCAAGGTTGACAGAAATGCATTTGATGGGTACCTGGGTCGCTAATTGCCCTTCTTACTCCCACTAAATTCATTCTCTGAGTCACTTGTTTCTTCACTGTCCTCACCAAATAATACATCTGATAAGTCTTCCTTCTCATCACTTAGTTCATCTAAAAGTCTTCATATTTTCTGTGGGTCACTATACACAAGACCTGAGATATTACGAGTAATGCATTTACCATGGTGATTATAGGAGTACTGAGCACAGAAATTTTATCTGCACCAGCCACATGAAAGAGATCTTTATAGGCTACTAATGTTTTTATAAATACGCTTGCATTCAAACAAAGGTGGAAAAAGTTGGTTCATCATGTAATGTTGCTACTGTCCTCTAGATACATCATCTGATAATGGCCGTAGTTTAAGAATTAAACAGAAAAGGTCCAACTTTTCTGAATAGTATTGACAACTACTTAGAAAAAACTGTTTTGTCATTTCTTTATGGTTGTGATGCAGCTCTACTTATAGAACCATAAGGGGAATACTTAATATGATGTATTTGCTACAGCAGCTCTTAAACAAAGCAATTACAGAGGAAACAGATGATATGTTGTGTAGAACAGCAGGGAACAGACAAGAATAACAAGGACTACATTAATTATATTTGAAATGTTTTTTCAGCAAAGGAAAATTATATACCCTAAGACCCCTTTTATGAGGCTTTTGCAGCTTTAAGACTGCACATCCAGTTGCAGGGAAATGATGGACTCCTTTGGAGTAAGAAGGTCTTTAATTAGACTGTTTTTATCCACTGACAGTGATACAACCTCACTGAAGGTGACTTTCACTCAATCCATAACCATGCAAAGGCAGAGTCTGGTAAAACCAGCAAAGGATAACAGAAAGAAAATGAAAACAAGAATAGCTTTAATGTAAATACTTTTGAAAATGTTCCAAAAGGGGGTAATGTATCTAATATCAAAGAATTGCTGGATAGGACTGTGAACCCAGTTTGGTGAAGGAATACCATACATGGATGTCTTCTCAAGAATACCAGTTGAAGACCAAACTGTTAAAAGAAATCTTTCTAGAATGTGGCTAAGATGAATTGAAAGGTCAGTGAGATGACCCAAAAATAAAAGCAGAGTGAATTACTGATAATAAAAAGAAATGCAAAATGAGGTCACAGAAACAGACCAAAAAAGGAGGTAGTTAAATCTGTATTACTGACATGGGTACGAGTTTCATCTGAAGACCTTTATGGCCTGGGAATGACATTTATGATGTATTTATTTACAGCTTTAAAAAATGTATCACTAAAAATCACAATTTCCAAACCTTCATGGCCGTGAAAGACATTTAAGAAATGCTTTTACAAAAAGGAAAATTAGGAAGACCAATAGATTTTTACATTCAATGTTTGTAAGATGATTTCAAGTGAACATGAGCTATGAAGACTTGATCAATAAGTAATCATTTTAATATCTTAAACTTCCAGTTTCAGTATAAAAATATAAATAAATCATTATGGTACTATGAAGTCATTTCTGTATAAAATTACTAAGTAACATATTATACTATTGTCAAGTACAAGCACATAAAATATAAAGTACAAGCACATGAAATCATTCGAACTTACAATTTTCCAAAGCATTGACTTAGTTATCTAACATCACATTTGCCTCCTTCATGCAAAGACTTTGCATTGACTTAGTTATCTAACATCACATTTGCCTCCCTCATGCAAAGATTCTTTAGTAAATCATAAACTCTCATTTTTGCAGAATCCTCCATTTTACATGCATTCTGCAGATTCCTCCATTTTACATACATAATCCTGCACTCTATCCTTACTCCTTAAATTAAGTCCCCTTCACCTCAAATCAAACATTTTCCCATGATTTCTCTTCCCCTTCTTTCTAAACATATCCATACGGTCAGTACTCCATCTTTTTCTTTATCAACCACTCCTGTATTGTTAAGGCTAACTTTTAATTCATCATCCCACTCTCCTAAATCCATAGCCAATTCTAAAAAACTAAGTGTAACTTCTAAATTCAGTCAGACACTGTCTTTACTTATTCATATATCAACATCATACCTGACAACAGGTTACATCATTCCTTTTAGTACCTGCCAGCTCAATTTTTCTTTTGAATATATCAACATGTATTCTACCACACCTGCTAAAAGCATTACTTGTTTACTCTTTTCCTGTACCTGCTTTTGTCTTCTGTACATATATTTTCTTAACAATGACTTACTTTTCCTGTACACAATCATCTTCCTTTATGCTTTGAAGTTCAATCTTCATTTCCCATATAGTCTGCTAAAACTGAGCATGAGTGTTATAAATTCTCAAGGTTCTACAAGTCTAATCCACTTAACACAAAAACATTAACTATCAAATTATTTCAGTACTCCTTAATTATGGCAATATATAGAACTACAATTATAAAATGCATCCTTCTCCAACTTTAATCTTATGATAGTCACTCATCTTTAAGGTATCATTCTTCTCTGTGCAAGTTCTTCACTCACTCTCACAGCTTTCTTTCAACAATATAAACATTCTCTCCCTCTTGTTACCATTGTTTCTTTACACATTATTCCACCATGTTAATCTTTTGTTTCTCATTCTTCTCATTCAAACGCACTTCAGTTGTAACACATAGGATTCATACACTTCTTGCCTATCTTACCTTCTCATTCGCTTAGTAGTAAGTGATAACTCACTTAGTAGTAAGTGACATGATTGTATATTCTCTCAAAATCAATCATCAAAACAAAACTCTAATTGAGCAATGCAATACTTTGAGCTGTCAAACACGGCTTAATATATTAGTCTGCCTTTAACATGTAGTTAAAGTGTCAGGATCCATTCACGGTTCCATAGTTAACTGCACATTATATCTCACCACTGAAGAGAAGTTGTTCACATATTCTCACCAGTAGAAAAGCTGGTCACACTGCTATTCTCAGCATTGAATCAGTCACCTATATCATGAAAAGGCATTTGCCATGGTAATCACTGAAACTGAACAATAAAAGCAAATGGTCATACATTTTCCCACAGCTACTGCATGAAATAGCAGAGCTAAAGTCTTCAGTGAGTATCATGTCAGAAAAATGAGATACGTGATTCAGTGTCTGTTCCTGTCATACTTGTTGATGGCCCTTCTTCCTGGTCAACCTGCAAAACATGTAATCATTGAGATTCATGGATACCAAGGCATCAGGTATCTTTATCTTCATTAATCATCAATTTATTTGTCCATTACTCTCTCATACCTTAAGGGTCCTTTATCTTTTGTTCTAGCCATTACGAGTTAAAATGTTAATTTCATCTCCAGCTGGGACATATACATTGGTGCAGAAGCAACTTATTCAGTCAAGAATGTTTGTTTGATATTAAATTTGGCTTTGTTTCCGATCTATTAAAAGTTGTACTAGTTTTCCTTGATAAAATTGAATCTCACCTGAGAAGAAGTTCCACATGCCACAAGGGCATGACTCATGCTGGAAGGTGGAGTTGCCTCTGGGATAAGGGCATCATGCATGGCATAATTCCATGTCCAAAACTTAGCCACACATTCAAATAGTTTTTTATCAGAGTCATACAATCTTCCAATCTCAGGCTCCATACACACCTGTGGTATTATCATAAAATGTTAAGCTTATGTCTACACACTTTTTTTTTTCTTGTAATATTGATAGAATATCAAAAACCCTTTTCTCTAAAAACTTAAAACTCCCAAAATCTGGATTCCACTGCATTCAAGATTGCCACTAACTTGAACAAAAAAATTCCTAATCTTAGCCACACTGTTTACCATCCACACCACCACTTTTCATGCTTGCCTAAATGCATGGCAGTGAGGTTTAGTTTTTTTTTTTTTTCATTTTGCCTTATAATGAAATAAAAAAATGTATCTAAGAGAGCCCAGTGGTGTGCTGCAAAGAGAAAGCATATTATGCTTACCACTACACAGAAAGTGGATCTTGCAAATAGTTGGTAATGGTGCACTGGAGCATCACCAGAGTTAGTCGTATGGTGTTGATAACATGATCATTTATGACATCAAGAGAGAGAGAAAAGCTTTAAGAATTCTACACTGGAAAAGAATCTATTTGAAGCTATACTAATCATAAAGCAGTGCATGAAGCTAGATCAGCTAACCTGGATGGGTTTGTGTACATGTGGTTTAAGTGTTACAGAGGTGCAACTATTTTGGGGCCATTTCTCTCATAAGGCCAAATAATTTCAACATGAATTAACAGTTAGTGAGCTGTGTGACTTTACAACTGGACTGCTGCATAAAATTTAAGTTGCACCATGGCATTCACTACTTTGAATAATATGGTGAAAAACTCTCAAAAGAGAAACAGGCCACTTTAAGGTATCTTTACAAGTTTTCTTAACTTAGTGCAAAATTAAAACATTACTCAAAAACAAATCTAGAGTATGGATGACCCTGAACTCTTCTGGCATTGCTTTCCAAAAAACATGCTAGCTGCACCAGATGAAACTGATATTTTCATGAAGGAAACACAAGATTAATTGTGCGTACATGTGCAAATGCATGTAGCACACGTGTTTTTAGAATGCAAAAATGCTCATCTCTGTATCTTAAAAGGGATTAAGGTGTTGTCCATGATTTACATAAGTAATAAACTGACCTTAATCACAAAGCAACTAATCAGCGTATGGTTCAAAGTTGATTTTTTGTGACAAAGGCTTAGCAACAGTGAAAAGGCTTGGATGTGAGAGAATTCCAAGACTATTTGTATGGCTAACTTTCCTGCATATCATGGTGCTGATACATAGGTACATATCAAGAAATTCTTTTGTAACTATTCTTCCTTCAAGTGTACTTCACTGAGCTAGACTAATTCACAGAATGAAGTGCAATAACAGGCTAATTCATACAACATTGGTAATTCCAATTCCTCTGCCCATGCACTCACCACTTAAGGGAATTAAAAATCAAGGATTTACTTGTACAAGAATAGGAGTCTGTGATATAGGCAGCATTGAAAAATGCAGGATGCAAATCATGGCCACTTTCAATAGTGTGTCTACAGATGAAAAAGACCTTTGATGGGTTGAGAATTTCAGGTAAAAATAATTTATTTTTTCAAACACATTCACCACTAACTGCATTAGTGAAGTAGTGCCAGAAACAAACTAAGAAATGGCCTCATCACTCACATCCCCACTTGTCATTTACAATTCACTGAAACTAGGGCCCCCTATCTACAACCAGGCCCCACAGACCTGTCCATGGCTTCCCAAGACTGCCTCATATACCAGGTTTAGCCCATTGACAGCATATTGTCCCCTATAAACCACATTGCTCCAATTCACTCTTATCCCTTACACTCTCCAGCATGTTCAGGCCCAAAGCCTTAAAAGCATCTTTCACTACATCCTTCCACCTTCTCCATGGTTAGTCCCTTTTCCTTCCACTTCTGACATGTATGTCCTCTTAGTCATCCTTTCTTCACTTATCCCCTCTATAACAGAAATAATAAAGATAATACAGGTACATCTCCAATCTGAATATCCAAATTCTGAATGCCCCAGCTTTCAGATTCTGGCCAGACTTGGGCATGAGTTTCTGAGGTATAAATATTAGGCAGCAGTGCTCCCTTATCATACTGTTATAATGGAAGCATGACACTCCCAGCACTTTTATCTTCTATGTAATCACCAACTCTTACTTAGTCTGTGTTATACTTGTTACATGTATAACTTAGAAGAATTCTGAAAGATTATAAGTGATATTTATATATTATTTATATTTTTTATTATTCTTTGACGTTGTCTCCCGTGTTAGCGAGGTAGCGTAAGGAAACAGACGAAAGAATGGCCCAACCCACCCACATACACATGTATATATTTAAAATGTTTTACATAGTATATACTTTCATGAATTACACACAAATAACATTTAAAAGCCTGAAAATCCCACTGGAAAGATCAGTATCTATAATCTAAAAAATATGCAATCAGAGCATTGCTTGATCCCAAGGATTTCCAACTGTAGATCTACTGGAAATTTTAATTATAATCATAACTAATATAATCATTATCATAAATGTTAAATATATGAACCAATTAAATGAAATCATGTCATCTTGATATACATCCACATAAGAAAAGTTACATGTTTTGAGTCCCTTTACATTAAAAATGAGATAAAGTAATCAATAACTCAGAAATAATGATAATAATAATAATAATAATAATAATAATAAAGCCTTCAAATATTAAAATGTACACAAAATAAGGTATATGTTAAGAAATTAAGTTACATATGGGTAAGCTGACCTTTTACAGCAGTCTGTAACAAGAGAGTGTAAAGCACATGGGTTCAAATCCTGGTTGTGGCAGTCGGTCTACAGTCAACCCAGCTGTTTATCCACTTCTAGGGGTTGGTTGATAAAATGGGTACCTGGCTCAGGCTAAGGTATATATATTTATTCACATTTATATATTATACTTTGTCGCTGTCTCCCGCGTTAGCGAGGTAACACAAGGAAACAGACAAAAGAATGGCCCAACCCACCCACATACACATGTATATACATACACACCCACATATGCACATATACATACCTATACATTTCAATGTATACATACATATACATACACAGGCACATACATATATACACATGTACATATTGATACTTGCTGCCCTCATCCATTCCTGTCACCACCCTGCCACACATGAAATGGTACCCCCTTACCCCCACGTGCACGCAAGGTAGCGCTAGGAAAAGGCAACAAAGGCCACATTCATTCACACTCAGTCTCTAGCTGTCATGTGTAATGCACCGAAACCACAGCTCCCTTTCCACATCCAGGCCCCACAAAACTTTCCATGGTTTACCCCAGATGCTTCACGTGCCTTGGTTCAATCCATTGACAGCACGTTGACCCCACGATACCAGTTCACTCTATTCCTTGCATGCCTTTCACCCTCCTGTGTGTTCAGGCCCCGATCGCTCAAAATCTTTTTCACTCCATCCTTCCACCTCTAATTTGGTCTCCCACGTCTCCTCATTCCCTCCACCTCTGACACATATATCCTCTTTGTAAATTTTCCTCACTCATTCTCTTCATGTGACTAAACCATTTCAATACACCCTCTTCTGCTCTCTCAACCACACACTTTTTATTACCCACATCTCTCTTACCCTTTCATTACTTACTTGATCAAACCACCTCACACCACATGTTGTCCTCAAACATCTCATTTCCATCACATCCACCCTCCTCCACACAACCCTATCTACTGCCCATGCCTCGCAACCATATAACATCGTTGGAACCACTATTCCCTCAAACATACCCATTTTTGCTCTCGAGATAACGTTCTTGCCTTCCACACATTCTTCAACGCTCCCAGAACCTTCGCCCCCTCCCCCACCATGTAACACTTCTGCTTCCATGGTTCCATCCACTGCTAAATCCACTCCCAGATATCTAAAACACTTCACTTCCTCTAGTTTTTCTCCATTCAAACTTACCTCCCAGTTGACTTGTCCCTCAACCCTACTGAACCTAATACCCTTGTTCCTATTCGCATTAACTCTCAGCTTTCTTCATTCACACACTTTACCAAACTCAGTCTCCTGCATTAGCGAGGTAGTGCAAGGAAACAGACGAAAGAATATCCCAACCACTCATATACACATGTATATACATGAATGCCCATATACATATCATCTAATACACTTATACATATATAGACATATACATATATACACATGTACATATTCATACTTGCTTGCCTTCATCCATTCCTGGTGCCACATTGCCCCACAGGAAACAGCATTGCCACCCCATGTGTCAGCAAGGTAGCACCAGAAAAACAGACAAAAAAATAAAAGGCCACATTCATTCATTTTTTTTTTAATTTTCCAAAAGAAGGAACAGAGAATTGGGCCAGGTGAGGGTAGTCCCTCAAAGGCTCAGTCCTCTGTTCTTAACGCTACCTCGCTAATGCGGGAAATGGCGAATAGTTTGAAAGAAAAGAAAGAAAATTCATTCACAGAGACCTTTCCATAGTTTACCCCAGACATTTCACAGGTCCTGGTTTAGTCCACTGACAACATGTCGACCGCAGTATACCACATCGCTCCAATTTACTCTATTCCTTGCACGCCTCTCACCCTCCTGTATCTTCAAGTCCCAGTTTCTCAAAATCTTTTTTACTCCATCCTTCCACCTCCAATCTGGTCTCCCAGTCCTCCTTGTTACTTCTACCTCTGACACACATATCCTCTTTGTCAACCTTTCTTCACTCATTCTCTCCACAAGTACAAACCATTTCAACACACCCTTTTCTGCACATCTCTCTTATCACTTATGAAACCACGCTGCTCTTCCCGAATCTGATGCTCTGTACATGCCTTCACCCTCTCAATCAATACCATCCCATATAATTTCCCAGGAATACTCAACAAACTTATACTTCTATAGTTTGAACACTCACCTTTATCCCCTTTGCCTTTGTATAATGGCACTATGCATGTATTCCACCAATCTCAGACACTTCACCATGATCCATACACTGAATATCCATACCATCCAATCAACAACATCATCACCCCCTTTCTTAATAAATTCAACTGCAATACCATCCAAACCCACTGCCTTGCCAGATTTCATCTTCCAAAAGGCTTTCACCCCTCTTCTCTCTTAACCAAACCATTCTCCCTAACCCTTTGGCTTCGCATACCACCCCAACAAACACACTCTACATCCGCCACTATACTATCAAACATTCAACAAACCTTCAAAATACGCACTCCATCTTCTCACTTCATAACTACCTATTATCACTTCCCCCTTCACCAATATTCCCATTTGTTCTCTTGTCTTAGCATGTTATTTATCTCCTTTCATAACATCTTTTTATTCTTTCTAAAGTTTAATGATACTATCTCACCCTAACTCTCATTTGCCCTCTTTTTCAACTCTTGCATCTTCCTCTTGACCTCCTACCTTTTTCTCTTATACATCTCCTGGTCATTTGCATTTCTTCCTTGCAAGTATCGTCTAAACGCCTCACTTTTCTTTTTCACTAACAACTTCTTCACCCCACCCTTTCTGATCTGCCCATCTCCCACCTTTCTCATGCCACATGCATCTTTTGCACACGTCATCACTTCTTCCCTAAATACAACCCGTTCCTCACCCACTCCCCTCATGTCATTTGCTCTCACCTTGATGAGGACATCAGCTGCCCTTGCTCCCTCAGCTTTAAAAAAAAAAAAAAAAAAAAAAATGCTGCAGTTTGTGGCAAGTGTTGTGACCATGGGTGGATGATGGTTGTTGGGTGGTGATGAGATGGCTTAGATGGCAGTGTTAATGGTGTTACACAGAAATCAGTGCTGAGCATATGATGGTGGAACTGTATTAGATATTTTTGTTTCATTCTGTTTGTGTTGGGTGTTTGTATTCTATAAGTAGCTGGTGACTATTCTGAAAGCTCTGTTTTTTGTGGTATGTGGTGTGCAGTTCTAAGTGTTTCTGAAAGGATGGGTAACTCAGCAGGTGAGGCATAGTTTATTAAGGAGCAGATATATCGTTTGTATAGGATTCTGAGGAATTTTTCATCTATTCCAAAAATAGTGCTAGTGAGTGTTCTGAGGCCATTTATTTTGTATATAGATTTTTGTGTTTATATTTCTGCTGTAGGGATTGAATGTCAGGTGTGTGTCATACTTGAAGCCTACCATGAGTGGTGTTTTATTGAGCAGTGACTTCATGTGTGTCAGGGGTTAATGAGATAATGAATTTCTGCGTTACTAACATTCTACTTCGAGCAAGCCACTAGTAAAACAAAGTTCAAATTGTATGATGTAGTTCTGAATGTTTAATGTTGCTAGTGTAACACTGGTGTGCTGTGATGTAATTGTGAGACTGTTTGCATGTGGTGTGCAGAGTTTGGAGAAGGTCTTGTAGGAATAAGACTTCAGTGGGTTTGAAGAAAGAACAGCTTTCTGGAAGACTCCACTTGTAAAGCTTAAGAGCTTTAGAAGTGTGTTCTTTGTGGATAAATCTAGGTTGATACCAGTTTCTGAGGCAGGCTAATAATCTTTTTCATTTTTATGGTAGATGATGTCAAGTACCTTTTCTGTGAGAATATGCTGGGGGATGGTGGAAGGCTTTGCTAATGTCTATTGCCACTATTACTGTGCAGGAGGAGGGTTGTGATTGGCTGAAGCCATTCAGCATATTCATTTCAACTTTCTGCATGATTTCTGATCAAATGTGGATGACATGCTACAAAATAACAAAAGTGAACACTGAAATTTCTACAAGTAATGCATAGATTTACCTTGGTGTATGGGTCTGTCAAGAGTGACTGTATTGAAATGAGGACCTTGGAGATAGTAAGGGCCAAAGACCAGTTGTGTTGTATGGAATCAATTCCAATGTCTCCATGTCGGGAGACATTAGGATGGAAGATCTTGGTGATAAAACGAACAATTGGTGGACAAAGAGGATAGCTGTAAATGATACACATAACATTAGACTGAAGTTCATAGAATCAGGTGCATTGAAAAATCAATATCTCTCAAAGTACATAAAAGAAATAAACTTCTAGGACTGAAATACTCTCATACAATTTTTTTATGCACAAATTCTTTCTAAAAAAGAAAAAAAAAGATGTATAGCAAGAAACAATAAATGAAAAATATAGTTATACACCAGCAAGATGCAAGGCATTCTATGCAAAGGTTATGTATGCAAGATTCTGCTAGAATATGTTTATACAGTGAGAAAATTTAAAAAATCAAGAACACAAGACTCTGGAAGGGGACCTGTATAGCAGAATACAAGTGTTTAAAATATGGCAGTGCAAATATACAGATTACAAAACTGAATGCATAAAAGTTTTGACTAACTACTAATAAAAACACCCTAAAGAAAAGGTGAATGAGATTTTGCTTGGATGGGCAAAGAGCTATGCAGCAAAGAGAAAGCAAAAATAAAGATTTAGGGATCTCACACAATGACAAGAGTAAACACTTCAAATTGACATCCCTGGTATCAGAAGAGATATTCAAAGTGTTACATGGACTATTTTGTACACAGCTGACTCGGTGCCTTTAAGTAAGCAGGCATAAAAGTATATCAAGATATGCTTGGTAACTGGAAAAAAAAATGCATGCACTAAGTTGTATAGCTTAGGGCAGTTAAAAACATGGTACAAAACCTTCAGTTGCATCTTTCCATGGTATCTGAGAAGCACAAGAGAAAGCATTCCATACAAGCTACCTTCTGTACAGAATGTTCACACCTATATTGGATAATGCCTGCATAATAATAAAGTCTACAGGAAAACAAACAAGCTAGAAACCACTTGGTACATCATGGCACATCATGAAATGGCACAGAGCAAACTAATTTCTGTAGCAAGTACATGCATGTACTGTATCACATGCAGTGATATCTCCCCATCTTGGTCACTTTCGGTTTTGCCTAAAATATATTTTTTATACAAGCTTTCATCTCTGTCTGAATGGATACTTATTCTTAAGAATGCCACATAACCTAATATTAACTACAACACCTGCTAAACACAAGATTTTGATTTTGCAGCTTTTCAAAGCTGTAAGTTAAGCCTAGGTCTATGAGTTAATAATAATTTTCATTTGGGCCTAGCTGGATTGGATTACATATCAGATCCACATACCATGAAGTTGCATGACCGTATATACAACAAACAGTGATAGAAATAGACTCTGGCCTAAAATTTAACTAAAGTAAGGATGCAAAATTGGATGCCATGAGCACAACAGTAGTTCTTGTAATTCATGGAGACAAACTAAAGTGCACAATTTTCTCATAAACAAACCATCAAGATGAAGGAAGCAAACATACCATCAAGATAACGGAAGCATACATACCTGTGGGGTATCTGAATGTACAGGAAAAAAGTTCCACCCTCATATGGAGAACCTGCAGGACCACGAATTGATGCTTGCCAGTGTAATGACATCTTGTCCAGTGGTGATGCCTGAATACCCTCTGGTGGATCTGATCGAAGAGCTAAACAAAAGCCAGGAAAACAAATATTAACAGACATGCATGATTTAGTCACAGGTCTGTACCAAACATTAATTTAAGAAGCTATTTATCAACTTCAACAATCAGTGCATACATTCTCAACTTCTGAACCCTATTTATGAAAGACTCAGGTGGCCATTAATATTCTCCATGCATGTTACACTTTAAGAATTGATGTCAACTTTCATCTTTAGCTAGGCTTGCAAAGCAGTTGCTCTTATGGCGATAGGCTTTAACTCCATATACTCTTATATCTGATGTGTATGCAATTTAAAAGATACGTTCTATGGTATGATAATATGAAAGATTCATTACCAAAGAAATAAACTTGCATGTCAATATGAGAAGTTTATATTCATACCGCATAACACCTCTTCCCACATCTCAAATAGGATGGTGCGTGGAGAATATTCTCCAAACACATAAGTTAGCATACATCACACATTCATCAAGGACCCAATTGTTATCATAATTTTTTCTTGCTCATAATACATTTATTTCAGGTTATCACATTAGGCAAGAATGTGCCTTCTTAAAAAGATAATACACATGAAAAAATTTTGCATTTATTCTGGGAGAATGATAACTAAGATAGACAGCCGGATGAAGAGGGGAACAAGGAGAATGAAAGGAAAAAGATAAATTATGGTAGAATAAAGCAGATAATGCATTCTTTTACCAAACTAATGGGGTTGGAAAGAACATGGGATCACTTTCTTTATGTATGCGAGAAAAGCTTCTGAAAGTAAAGGCATATAGAAATAATTCTTTTATTCAAATAAATGGGCTTTTACAGTGTCACAGTACGAATGGTGAAGAGCTGAAAGTTGTGGATGAGTTGAGGTACCTTTAGATAAACTTCAGTTAAGACGGTAGTAGCGAAGATGAAGTTAAGCACAAAATCTTGCCAGGGAAATAATGGGGGATGCACTGTTAGTTTTGGTGCATGGAAAGAGCTAAAATGTAGTATACAAGAAAGTTGCATGATTGTGCAGTGTACTAAGTGTAGGCCTTAAGGTGTACTTGAATCTATAATGAACAGAAAGAACCAAAGTGGACATAAGTCCAGTAAGTTCTCTCACTTTACATTCCTTCCTGTAATACTCAATCTAATTTCACTATTATCCTTTATAGCCTTTCAATTCACATTATTTATAACCACAGGACCCCTGCAGTTTCACAGCTGAACTACAATCAGATGCAATGAAATGATGAATTCTTTTAGAGTACATATAGTTCCTCAACAAGACTGTGCTCCCTTGCGTAACTATCTATTTCTAACGTATTCAACCACCCTTACCAAAGTGCATTATGACCAACATGAAAACTAATTGTTCCTGTCTTCAGTCTGATAAAAAAATAACCTAAAGCTGTCTAATCTTCCAGCTAACCTCAACATAAAAATTCACATCTTCCATTATTCAACCTTGCTCCTCCCAATCATCCCAGAGCATACAGTCTAGCATCTCTAGTACACCATTATACATTTAAGCAACTCTCACACTTTAGCACATGCACTGGTGTCTACTGAAACATTACTTGTTGAACTTCTAAACATACTACTGCGCTGTTATTCAGCCATTGCCAGAGCCGAGAATTACCTGTTCTGCTAAAGTCGACTGTTTGCCTGTTATGAAACTGAGGAGGTCATGTTTCTTGCTTTTCCTTGTTATTGTTGTTTAATTTGCCCTTATAAATGGCATTCGCTAACACGGGAAATGGCGAATAGTTTGAAAGAAAAGAAAGAAAGAAATGGCATTCAACAAGAATACAAGATCCAGTGATAATGTAGTGGTGCCAGAGGTACAAAAAGAAGCACATTACCATTATAAACATTCAAAAAGTGAAAATTCTACATAAGTTAGAGGGGAGCAAGTCAGTGAAAGTTAAGGTGTTTGTTCAACAAATAATGATATAAAGAAGCAACATGAAAACACTATGATGTTCTATGCTGAAATCAAGTAAAATAAGAGCTTTGCAAAGCACAGGACAACATACAGGGCATTTCAGCTGCCCATGATGAGCTTATGTATGAGTGATGCAAGTAGTGCTGAAGTAGAGGTTTACCCATTTCTGACTCTAATCTAAAAAAAGGTCAACAGTTTCATAAGAAGTCAGCTTTGTGAATTCTTCACTGATGATTGCACAAATTCAATTGTACCATGGCATCCACTACTTGAAAATGACAGGTCATAAATTGTCCACAGATAAAAAGGCAGTTGAGAACTACTTTAACACTTCTCAAAAATTTGTTACAGATAGGAAGCTAACTCCTGAAGAAATTCCTACTGCTGACAAGACTAGCCTCTCTAGCATTGTACTATAAGAATAAACTACCTGGAAAATATTAAAGCGAAATGACTAAGGTAATGAAAGCCAACAGCAGACTTGCAGTCTTCACGTGTGCTAATGCTACTGGCAAGCACCAGTATAAACTGTATTTGTGAATACTCAAATGAAGAATACATAAGCACTATGTTCAGTGGATGAAAATCAGTAAGTTGTTTTAAGAGGATGATAGACTCCACTGGTTGACAAAGAGGATAGATGCATCTGAAGTGGAGGGAAAAGGGAGAGACTTAAACTGGATATGAAAGAATGATGATTCTGAGTGCTTTGGGCCTGCACATGCATTAGGATGAAAGGTATGCATGGGAGAATGAATTATAGAAAGGTGGTATACAAGAGGTGACATGCTATCATTAGACTGAACCAGGAAATATGAAGCAATATGTGGAAACCAGGAAAAGGCCTGTGGGGCCCAGTTGTAAACTGGAGGCCCTTCAGAACAAAATATAGAAACGATATATTTATTGAAATACTTCGAAGCTCATTTCGTAGACGGTTTCTTCGCCATGAGTTTTCATTATTTAGTGGTGGTGTAAGAAGAGACATCTGATGAAGACACATATGGCATGGGGCACTCTCTGTCCTGGAATATAGAATAAATAAATAAATATACCCTGCCCCACAGGAAACAACTTTGCTACCCCCTGCTTCAGCGAGGTAGCACCAGAAAAACAGACAAAATAGGCCACATTCATTCACACTCAGTCTCTCACAGTCATGTGTAATGCACTGAAGCCACAGCTCCCTATCCACATCCAGACCCCACAGACCTTTTCAAGGTTTACCCTAGTCGTTTCACATGCCCTGGTTCAGTCCAGTGACAGCATGTCAACCTGATAAACCACACTGTTCCAATTCACTCTATTTCTTGCATGCTTCTCACCCTCTTATATGTTCAGGCCCTAATCACTCAAAATCTTTTTCACTCAATTTGGGTACAGAACAATCATCAAATCACAGATATCTATATATGTAGCTACAGCGAAAAGCATATGTTTATAAACACTTTCAAGTACAAAAAAAAAAAAAAAAATCTTAGTGATATACTGAAATGTCTGATGAAGCACTGAGAAAGCAGACGACTAAATCATTTAGAAATAAACATACTAAGTTGCCTACTCCAAATCCATTAACTAAATGCTTCAAAATTAAAAAAAAATGACATCCTTTCATCAGAAAAATAATGAATCAAACACAACTGAAATATTTACAAACTTAACAGATGCTAATCTCTACCTTACTCAAGTGGTATGCACCACAGAATATTAAATCCCAAAGAGATGATGTTGATGGTGGAAATGCATTATCTGCAAGACACTGAATGACAACTTAATCCATATTAAACTCAATACTTTAAAAAGTTTATCCCCGGATAGGGGAAGAAAGAATAATGCCCACATATTCCCTACGTGTCGTAGAAGGTGACTAAAAGGGGTGGGAGCAGGGGACTGGAAATCTTCCCCTGCTACTTTACTTTTCCAAAAGAAGGAACAAAGAAGGGGGCCAGGTGAGGATTTTTCACACTAAGGCTTGGTCATCTGTTCTTGTCGCATGAAATGGTGAATGTGTGTGAACTTAAAAAAAGAATTAAGGCACTAAATTTAACACTGAAAGTACTACTCACAGTTTAGTATATACCAACTGCCATGGAACATTCTCAAATAGAGGCTTATACAGTGGCCATCTTCGTTGTGTGTATTTTTGCCACTGGTCGTCAGAGACATAGCGGTCAACCAGCTGCTGCCATCGGCGACAGACACGCCCAACAGACCACAAAGTCATGTCATCCAAAAGATCAAACACCAACACCCAAACTGTAGCAAGAGTAATATCTTAAGTATCCCAGAGTGTAGTAAACTACAAATAAATTAAAATTCTTTACATTTCCAACACAAGAGCTTAGCTTGAAGATTCATAATTTCAACCAAACATCTGTTTTAAAAGTACTTCAGAACATCTTAATCTCAGAAATCAAATAGTAAGAGTTGAAGGTGCTTGTGCAATAATCAGGTATCCCAGTTTTACATCATAATCCAATTAACCATTCCCAGAGTTTACAATCATTTGGAAGACAAACAATTCTCCCTTGACTTCAGCTGCAGTGGTGTGGCCACTGAACATGTATCCATGTCCTTAAGAGAGACAGGAGGATATGTATGTGGTATTTACAGATCTAGAAAAACAAGTATTTGGTGTGGGCATAAAGCTGCTAAAAGCAATGAAGAGTTTCCATCTAAAGAGAAATGCTTGTGTCATTGTGTCAGAGTAGGAAAAGAAGGCGAGTGGTTTCAGGTAAAGTTTGGTCTGTGGCAGGGGTGTGTGATGTCACCATGGCTGTCCAATTTGTTTATGGATGAGGTAGTGTTGGAAACTTAAGCAAAGGTCCTGGAAGAGACAAGTTTGTCTACAGACTGTTGAGGGAGGAGGGGCCTGGTAAGAAAGTCAGTTGCTATTTGCTGATGCCACTGCACAAGTGGCAGATTCAAGTCAAACACTGTAGAAGATAATGTCTGAGTGTGGGAGAGAGTAAAAGGAGGAAGTTGAGAGTAAATTTCAATAAAAAACAAGGTTATTAAGTTTAGTAGAAGAGAGAGAGATGTTAGTTTGAATGGAGAGACCTTGAAGAAGTAAGTTCTTTTAGATACCTGAGAAAGGCCATGGCAGTGAATAGAACCACAGAAGCTGAAGTGAGCCATTGGATGGGTGAGGAATTTAAGGTCCTGGGTGCATTGAGGAGTGTATGGAAAGAAAGATCACAGTCTAAAAAGGCAAAGATGGATATGTTTGATGGTATAGTCGTTCCAACAGTGTAGCATGGATGCAACAGGAAGGACATTTATTTATTATTTATCATATTTAGTCACTGTCTCCTACGTTAGCGAGGTAGTGTAAGGAAACAGACGAAAGAATGGCCCAACCCACCCAAATACACATGTATATACATAAACATCCACACACACACATATACATACCTAAACATTTCTATGTATACATACATATACATACACAGACATATACATATATACTATTTATCTATTATACTTTGACGCTGTCTCCCGTGAGCGACATAGCGCAAGGAAACATGAAAGAATGGCCCAACCCACCCACACACACGTATAAACATAAACGCCCACACACACACATATACATACCTATACACTTAAACGTATACATACATATACATACACAGACATTTACACATATACACATGTACATATCCATACATGCTGCCTTCATCCATTTCTGCCGCCACCCCGCCACACATGAAATGACACCCCCCCTCCCCCACATGCACGTGAGGTAGTGCTAGGAAAAGACAACAAAGGCCATGTTCGTTCACACTCTGTCTCTATCTGACATGTGTAATGCACCGAAATCACAGCTCCCTTTCCATATCCAGGCCCCACAAAACTTTCCATGGTTTACCCCAGACGCTTCACATGCCCTGATTCAATCCATTGACAGCATGTCGACCCCAGTATACCACATCGTTCCAATTCACTCTATTCCTTGTACGCCTTTCACCCTCCTGCATGTTCAGGCCCCAATCGCTCAATCGCTCCAAATCTTTTCCACTCCATCCTTCCACCTCCAATTTGGTCTCCCACTTCTCCTTGTTCCCTCCACCTCTGACACATATATCCTCTTTGTCAATCTTTCCTCACTCATTCTCTCCATGTAACCAAACCATTTCAATACAAACTCTTCTGCTCTCTCAACCACACTCTTTTTATTACCACTTGTGTACATATTCATACTTGCTGCCTTCATCCATTCCCGTTACCACCCCACCATACATGAAATAGCAACCCCCGCACATGTGCGAGGTAGTGCTAGAAAAAGACAACAAAGACCACATTCGTTCACACTCAGTCTCTAGCTGTCATGTGTAATGCACCAAAACCTCAGCTCCCTTTCCACATCCAGGCCCCACAAAACTTTCCATGGTCTACCTCAGATGCTTCACATGCCCTGATTCAATCCACTAACAGCACGTCGACCCCGGTATACCACATTGTTCTAGTTCACTCAATTATTCCTTTCATATCTTTCACCCTCCTGTATGTTCAGGCCCCGATCGCTCAAAATCTTTTTCACTCCATCCTTCCACCTCCAATTTGGTCTCCCACTTCTCCTCGTTCCCCCCACCTCTGACACATATATCTTCTTTGTCAATCTTTCCTCACTCATTCTCTCCATGTAACCAAACCATTTCAATACACCCTCTTCTGCTCTCTCAACCACACTCTTTTTATTACCACACATCTCTCTTACCCTTTCATTACTTAATCAAACCACCTCACACCAAATGTCCTCAAACATTTCATTTCCAGCTCATCCACCCTCATCTGCACAACCCTATCTATAGCCCATGCCTTGCAACCATATAACATTGTTGGAACCACTATTCCTTCAAACATACCCATTTTTGCTCTCTGGGATAACATTCTCCCCTTCCACACATTCCTCAACATTTTCAGAACCTTCGCCCCCTCCCCCATCCTGTGACTGACTTATGCTTCCATGGTTCCATCTGCTGCTAAATCCACTCCCAGATATCTTAAACACTTCACTTCCTCCAGTTTTTCTCCATTCAAACTTACCTCCGAAAAGTTGGAAATAAAATGTCTGAAGAATGTAATGTAAGGAAGGCTGGGCGAAGTGAGTAAAAGAGAGATGTGCTAGTAAGAAAAGTATGTATGTGAGACGTGAAGAGGGTGTGGCGAGATGCTATGGATATATGGAAAGGATGAGTGAGGACAGAATGAAAAAGATAGGATATAAGTCTGAATCTGGGAGAATAAGAAAAAAGGG
Source organism: Panulirus ornatus (assembly GCF_036320965.1). Taxonomy (NCBI): domain Eukaryota; kingdom Metazoa; phylum Arthropoda; class Malacostraca; order Decapoda; family Palinuridae; genus Panulirus; species Panulirus ornatus. The sequence goes on from NC_092286.1 coordinate 8,598,136, forward strand.
GAAACCGAAGAGGAGGTGGAAGGATGAAGTAGAAAAGGCCTTGAGTGTTCAGGGCCTAAACATGCAGGAGAGTTTGAGGCATACACAGGATAAAGTGAATTGGAAAAATGTAGTCAAAAGGGGATGATATGCTGTCAGTGGGCAGAATCTAAGCATAGGAAGAGGCCAGGAAAGTTTGTGGGCCTATTTGTGGACTAGGGGTTCTGGTTTCAGTGAAGCATGTATGTGACAGCTTGAGGGTTGATGTGAGCAAATGAGGCCATGCCTCATCCATTCCTGACACCATCTTGCCATCACAGGAAATCAACAAATGGTGCATAGCTTTATATGTTTAATCCAACATAGGTAAATGGGAATGAAGTTACAAAAAATAAAGACAAATTCTGTGTAGCAACATAAGACATCAGTAGAATGAATGTGTTGAATATATCAGTAGAATGAATGTGTTGTAACCTTTTGGCTGCTTAATTAATTCCAAGATAGGCCAGATGACCAATTATCCACTGAAAAATGAAATTCCTTGTTTGTTTTTCTTTGTTTCTCTAACTTAACTATACTCTGATGATTTTTGTTTAAAATATGACAAAGTACAACTTGAAATATAATAACACAAAATCTGCAGTTTTCAGAGTTACAATTTTTACCAATAATCAGTTGCCATTACACTCAAATGAAATTTTACAATCATAAAATTTCAAGCCTAAAGTATCATACAAACATATAAATACAACACGAAGAATTTTAAATCAAACATTCCTCAAACAATTATAAGAACTTCACAGAAGAAAAAATCTGAAATCTGCTGGAGTACCGTGGAATAAAGCCAAACACTGCAATCAAGAAATATCGATTCAGGCAAAACCAAGTGTTGCAGCAAATGGGTTAATTACATTTTACTTTCTATGCCATCTAATTTATAAAACATAAATTCCTCTAGAGATGTCAAGACTAACCTTCTGGCGGCATGCGATGTATAAGGGCTGGGTCAAGGTTTTCCCTTGGGCGTGGGCAAGTCAGCTGATTTATCTGTTCTTGAAGGGTTTCTCGTTCCACAGCCGGTCTTCCATTAAAACTGCACACAATTGGTCGTTTTGTATCTGCTATTCTAATGCTCCCTCCTCCTCTTCCTCGATCTGAAACGTTCTGTCCTGCTAGTCCTCTTCCTGTTGGTCCCATTGGTAAAAGACTATTACTAGAGGTTCCACTGACACTTGTGACAGGAACAGTGCTAATGCTTCCTATGCCACCAATATTAACAGTTCCAGATGTCCCTGCAATATTCATAGGTAGCTGTCCTCCTGCAGCACTATGTCCTGCAGATGGTGTTGCTGTTACAGATGAATCTCCCACAGAAGACACCACATCACTACCACCTTCAACAAAATCAAAGTCATCATTCTCTGCTTCACTGGCAACGAAAACATTGGTATCAGTGCTTCCCTCTTGCTGTTGTTGTTGTGCCTGTTGTTGTAACTGCTGCTCTAATTGATGTAACTGATACTGTTGTTGCTGTACTTGCTGTGGCTGCTGTTGTACTTGCTCCTGAGTCAGATAATAGTCTCCAGGTTCACGTGGCTCTTCATTTCCTGAATCTCCATCGTCGGTTTTCTGTGAAAAAAGGCAAGAAAATTTAAAGATCAGGCTTCCATACACGAATCATACACTACAACCCACAATGAAATAACACAGTGGGCTACAAAACAACAGCAAAATTATACATTTGAGTTCATGTATCATGTCAATGAAGTACCTGCCCTATGTTTAAACCAAGTATGGAGGTTGTGAACATGGTATAACCAATTCCTATCACCGAACCACTTTTAGACCAGCAACAAGTTATATGAATGGAAAATTCATATTCTTTCTTTCCTTCATATACAGTTGGCACTGTCCTACTTCAGCAAGGTAGTCCCATGAATATGCAACTGAGCCCTTCATAGCCCTGGGATTTTCTGCATTAAACACTAGTACATGCTTAGCCATAAAATCTTCCTAAGAATTTCCTCCCAGAAGAAGCATCAAGTAAGCTTTGGCAGCCTTTAACCCTTGCACAGTTCTTTCTACTGACAGTCCTGGAAGTTTTTTTTTTCATTATTCATATCCAAAATATGCTAGGCTTACCTACACTAAACACTTGTGGAGATGTGCAACCTCCTTCGTCAATAGTTTTCTTACAATTCTCCGGGTACTGAAATCGGTTTACACCTAAAAATGTGTATCTAGTAGTACTGTATAAGGATGGAGTTTTACATTCATGGGAACCATCTCTAGAGCATTCTTTATCAAACGATTTCTTAAATTTCTATAGCCAGTCAGGCTCAGCTACTGTCTTCAGTTATTTCATTCCATTCATCCACCATTCTTATACTATAAAATCATTTCCTGATCTTTGTTTTCAACAAGTTTCTTGCTTGATGTCATGTTATGTCTTCTTGTTGCCCATCATTAAAAACTTGTACGGTATGAGTGTGTTAAGAAGGTGGTGAGACCTATCTGGGTGTTTCATTGGTCACTAGTGTAAATCAGTGACACGGTAGAATATACCTTCATAAATACTTCTTCCATTCAACAGATTGAAAGGCTTAGAACAATATACTATAGTGCAAGAAAAGCAGTGGCAACTGCCCTATCACCCCCCCCCCTCAAATGCACACACACTGGTTATGCCCCTGGGGTTCACCAGTCATGGAGACTCTTTTCCTGTGGCCACCCTCTCGAGGGAGTTCCCAAAGGGAATAGGAGTCAGAGATATAGATATATAGATAGGAGTGTACAAAAAAGTGTGACTACAGAAAGTAAAAAATAAGGAGGATCAGTGCATGTAGGGAGATGTTAAATCTAGGACAGTGACTTACCATGGAGGGCATAAGATATTTATGTGCACCACTTTCAAAAACTAGTTAGTTATAGAAGCAGTATTCCACTTAATAGTGACCCATAGACACTTACCTCTTGATGTGGTCCAACACTTGGTAGCTTTGAAGCATCATCTGGATAGAGGAATGCATGGCATGTGGTACATAGTGGCTGACCGAAGTTGGGGTCATAGTATCCATTGCACTGGAAGCATGCATCATGCTGAAAGTCAAGGAATAAACCAGAGAATAATATATGAGTACTAAAAATATTAAGATTAATGAATTCAATGGTTTACTTTTCATTTCTTTCATGCAGCTTGGAAATGCTGCACAGTCTTCTCCAAAATCACAAACACCAAAAGCACACAACACAACCCTAAAGTCTTTTATTCCAATATTCAGAACAGCACCTTGATATTCCAGACAGTACTCACCAAGTTTGACACAACACTATCAATGAACTTTTTCACATTTCCCTTCATATTTCAATCCTTACCCTCATTTGTTGATTTTTTTCTAAGTTTCACAATAGGGTAAAGAGAAAAGTTTAGTCTAGCACCATCATGAATCTAAATGTGAAAAATGAGACTTTCCTTTGCAATGTTAGTACAGTGTATGAAGACTAAGAATATATATGCTTGGGAAGTGGGAGAATCATTTTTTTTTTAATTAAAATTTAAAAGAAGTCACTAGCAAGAAGCACTCTAAAGATTGGGTAAAATATGGGGATAATGGGATAATCAACGTAAAACTGAAACACTCATAGTAACAGGACTTACGATAACCTTATCAAACTTCAACTAGGGGCTGAGATTTACCTTCATTTTCCATTATAGTTGAAATATAACAACACTAGTACCATCTGCTTTATCCCACCACATAGTGAAATATAAGCATTGGAAGAGAAACCCCTCCCTCCCCCCTTCACCATTTCAAAATCCCCTGCTTTACCCCCGGGGAGGCTGATTCATCATTGGGAATGACCCAATTTTGCTTCATTAGGTTAGCTTCGATCACTTAGATCAAGATAAGTGCCACAGCCAACAAAGCTAGTACACAATTGTGGGTGTGTGCAACGTTTTGATGACCACCACTGACATACCTTTCAAAAACGTTTCGTCCCCTGGCCTCCATTTTACCATAAAACCATTTAGAATTTATAATGGTAAGAATCTCTATAGCACGGTCTTATGTAGACTGCTGCATCATCGTGGTTTGATAAGTCTAATCAGTGAATTGGAATCAGATTGTAACAAATGCCAGCACAAACCTTGTGAGTAAATTCTTCCGTAAACTCGGTCATCTTCCCTTTTATTTAACACGTCAGCCACAGCAGCTTCTTCTTCCCTCCCTCACTCACGGGCTCTGGATATCACTCCTACGTACACCACAACGGTTACCCAAACTACTAGTTTATACACCAAAAAAACGGGACGGTAGAATCCTGGAGTGTACACCCGTTAGTTTACATGTAGTCTACACTGGTGACAACTGCCGTGTGTTGACACCAGGTGGCACTGCTGGTGGCAGGCCTGGTGGGCCTGTCGCCCGCCCGCCGTCTGCTATAATGTCACTCATTATAAAGAAAAAAACCACTGGAAGTTTCCTTTTTCCCCTCCTGATGCTTCAAAAAAACACCCACTGGAAGTTTCCTTTTTTTCCCAATCACTGGAAGTTTCCTTTTTTCCTCCCCTGATGCTTCAGAAAAAAAAAGACCCACTGGAAGTTTCCTTTTTTCCCTCCCTTATTTTACCGGGAATGATAAGGCAGAGGATATCAGTAACCTTAGTTAAAAGTCAGAAGGGTAGAATTGTCATCAGTATACGATAGAATTTTAGCTTTAATTACCTGAATAAAGGTATACTACCTTGGGAAAAGCGACAGTGCAATTTTCCGACTTGAGCAATACAGTAAATTATGAAATAACAGAAATATATACATTACATTAAATAGGGTTGCAGGCCTAATGACCTTCCTCATAGGTCGATAGCCGTTAAACCCAACAATCCATGGATAAGTAATGTGTATAAAGAGATGCAAGATAAACGTGAACGGGGGATAAATGAGGTGTGGTGTCACATATTATGGTTAGGTATTATAGTGAGGATGCATGGCTGGTAAATATATAGGATCGAAATGAAAGGAAATTGAGGGGAAACACAGACGGAAGTCTTAAGAGGGGAATGTGAGAGAATGTGTTGGGGAGATGACGTGAGAGGGTGTGAGGGGAATGTATGCATGCTAAAGTTACGTGTTTGGGATTAGGAAGGCTGGAAACTTTTTTTTTTTTCTTGTGGTCATCCTTTCCACCCCTTGGGGAGCGAGGTGTTAAAGACAGATAATTTCATTGTAAAGTCTAGGTTAAGGAAACATTATGCAGTAGCGTATCTAGGGTAGGGGGCAGGTGCCCTGGGCGCCACTGAACAGGTTTGTTTTTTGACCTATGGTACCTGACTGACATTTTTAACGGTTTGGTTTTGTGAGATAAAAAAGAAACTCACCTGCTTTTCAACTGAAGTAATATTTTGCTACTATCAGTTACATTACCGCTTCTACGTTACAATTTTGATCAAATAAGTCTTAAACTTTCATAAGTCTTTAAGAGGTTATATATATTTGTTTGGCCTAACTCTTCAACAGTTTATAATTACACTATATATTTTCATATACATCAACTATATGTACATTCTTAATTAAGCCAGGGACGTAATTTCAGTGCTTGCCATATGCGGTATTTCCCCTAGATACGCCCCTGAATAGTTAAGGATATTTTTTAGCACAAAATACTTTTTGTTTCAAAACTGAAAGATAAGATATTCAAACGCTTATATACTTAAAATAATCATGGAAAATATATCATAATGCTCTCAGTTACCGATACATACTCAGTAAATACGATACAAATGAAGAAATATTTTGAAATCGACTTCATTTAACAGCTTAATTGGGTTTCATTAAGAGGACTAAACGTTATTCTATATGAATTTTTATATGAATTTTTCTGTATGAATTTTCTTTCTATATAAGTGTGTTACATCCTGGATGTCAGTCTGATTTTGGAATTTCCAAATTTCATTTTGAATGTTTTTGCAAATGTTCATGTGCCTATTTGGTGCTCTAACAGAAACCTTGCACTGTATAAACAAACACTTTATCTCAAAAGCAATACAGAAGGTTGCATGAAACTTACATATATAAGTATACTTTATTCCAGATCATAAACAGTACAAAATAACAAAAATATTATATATTTTGTTATAGCCAAAATACATGTCCATAAAATTTCCTAGAGAATACATGTGAAAAAAAATTGACATAACTATTAGATGACTTGTATATTTGGAAGTCTTCATTAACCACTATTACCAGAACTGTAAAGAAAATTCTATTGATTTTTTTTTTTTTATACTCGCCATTTCCCGCGTTAGCGAGGTAGCGTTAAGAACAGAGGACTGAGCCTTTGAGGGAATATCCTCACTTGGCCCCCTTCTCTGTTCCTTCTTTTGGAAAATTTAAAACGAGAGGGGAGGATTCCCAGCCCCCCTCCCTCCCTTCCCTTTTAGTCGCCTTCTACGACACACAGGGAATACGTGAGAAGTATATTGATTTATTTAATTAAAAACTACTGATTTTGAATTGTTGCTGGAAAACAATAAGTCCTTGTTAACAGTAACACTATGAAACCCATGTTACATTTTAGGCACACATAAAATGGTTTTGTTATATGGTAAATCTCCTTAACCCTTACTAGTGCTTAATACCATGTAGAACACAGGTAATGAGTACATCCAACACCAGTGAAAGTGAAATCTAAATTTTGAGTAATTATGAACAGCTGTTAAAGAAGATACAGTCAAAGATCCTTGTCATCAGTTAAATTGTTAATAATTATCAGAAACCCTCTGTTCACTTTAGCAACCCTACACAAAATGAAGATAACTGTAAATGATCTATTAGGCAGTATACACTTGATCCCCTCCATGTATCTAGGAACATATTTCATGTAAATGAACTCTAACAATATAATAGAATTTATGTATCTGCTTTAAACTTTGTGCACGCAGATAGATAGACAGAGTAAGGCTCATCAACAGTGGTCATCAAATATATGGGATCCCTAAAGCTACAGTCATTAATAATGGCCAACACTAAGGGTAGGGATGAAGGTGATTTAAAATCATCAAAATAATTAAATCACTAAGTGGTTGATGATAACACAAACTTTACCATTCATTTAATTTCAAATATTGGATAATATAATAAAGACAATCAAAACAGCATGAGTTATTAAATAATTTTGACAAATTCTTACCCAAGAATGTACATGCCAGTACATCTAATAACAATATATACACATATATTTTCACCCTTGTTTGCTGTATCCCATGCTTGTGAGGTAGTGTTATTAACAGATGAAGGAAGGCCTTATTCACTCACATCTAGCTGTCATGTGTAGTGCACCAACATCACACCCCTTATTCACAACCAGGCCCCACAAACCTCTGTGTAGTTCCCCCAGCTATTTCACATGCCCTGATTCAGTCCACTCACAGCACGTCATCACTCGTGTTTAACATTACTCCAATTCACCCTATCCCGTGAATGCCTTTCACCCTCCTTTATGTTCAGGCCCCAAGGACTCAGAATCTTTTTCAGTCAATCCTTCCATCTCCAGTTTGGTTGCCCCCTTCTCCTTGTCCCCTCTACTTCTGACACATACATCCTTTTTGCCATATATATATATATATATATATATATATATATATATATATATATATATATATATTTTTTTTTTTTTTTTTTTTTTATACTTTGTCGCTGTCTCCCGCGTTTGCGAGGTAGCGCAAGGAAACAGACGAAATAAATGGCCCAACCCCCCCCCCCATACACATGTACATACACACGTCCACACACGCAAATATACATACCTACACAGCTTTCCATGGTTTACCCCAGACGCTTCACATGCCTTGCTTCAATCCACTGACAGCACGTCAACCCCTGTATACCACATGACTCCAATTCACTCTATTTCTTGCCCTCCTTTCACCCTCCTGCATGTTCAGGCCCCGATCACACAAAATCTTTTTCACTCCGTCTTTCCACCTCCAATTTGGTCTCCCTCTTCTCCTCGTTCCCTCCACCTCCGACACATATATCCTCTTGGTCAATCTCTCCTCACTCATTCTCTCCATGTGCCCAAACCATTTCAAAACACCCTCTTCTGCTCTCTCAACCACGCTCTTTTTATTTCCACACATCTCTCTTACCCTTACGTTACTTACTCGATCAAACCACCTCACACCACACATTGTCCTCAAACATCTCATTTCCAGCACATCCATCCTCCTGCGCACATCTCTATCCATAGCCCACGCCTCGCAACCATACAACATTGTTGGAACCACTATTCCCTCAAACATACCCATTTTTGCTTTCCGAGATAATGTCCTCGACTTCCACACATTTTTCAAGGCTCCCAAAATTTTCGCCCCCTCCCCCACCCTATGATCCACTTCCGCTTCCATGGTTCCATCCGCTGACAGATCCACTCCCAGATATCTAAAACACTTCACTTCCTCCAGTTTTTCTCCATTCAAACTCACCTCCCAATTGACTTGACCCTCACCCCTACTGTACCTAATAACCTTGCTCTTATTCACATTTACTCTCAACTTTCTTCTTCCACACACTTTACCAAACTCAGTCACCAGCTTCTGCAGTTTCTCACATGAATCAGCCACCAGCGCTGTATCATCAGCAAACAACAACTGACTCACTTCCCAAGCTCTCTCATCCCCAACAGACTTCATACAGATATCTTTCTTTTCTTTTTCTTTCATACTATTCGCCATTTCCTGCGTCAGCGAGGTAGCGTTAAGAACAGAGGACTGGGCCTCTGAGGAAACATCCTCACCCGGTCCCCTTCTCTGTTCCTTCCTTTGGAAAATTGAAAAAAAAAAAAAAAAAAAAAAAAAACGAGAGGGGAGGCTTTCCAGCCCCCCCGCTCCCTTCCCTTTTAGTCGCCTTCTACGACACGCAGGGAATTCGTGGGAAGTATTTTTTCTCCCCTATCCCCTGGGATATTTATGTGTATATATATACATACACGGTGTGTGAGGAGGCAAAGGTTCTGGGAGCATTGAGGAATGTGTAGAATGAGAGGTTGTTATCTGGAAAGGCAAAAATGGGTACACTGCAAGATAAAGTAGTGCCAAAGATGTATCGATGGTACATTTGAAGATAAAGTAGTGCCAAAGATGTACCAATTAGAGATATGGGCTATAGATAAGAATGTGTAGAGGAGGGTGAATGTGTTAGATATTGCATTTTTTCTGTTCTTACAAAAACACAACCCTGATGAAGGCAACTCCTCACTCATGGTGTAACCACTTGCAGGTAGAGTCCAGTAACACCTCATAAATTCAGAGAAAACATGGCAGTGATTTAACCATTCTAAGAGCACACATGTATTGAAAACCTGAAAAACAAAAACTGAAAGATAACAGACTATGAGGTGCATGAAGTGGCATGATCTCAATGAGTAGTGGCAGATATGGTGATATACTACTGTTGATAACTGGCCAACTACGGTACAACAGTTTTCAGTAGAATTCTGTGACATTAGGACCAAGTCACTATTCAAAACTAATATTGAAACATATAATATGTAATTCTGGCCTAAACATTCAATAATCATCACTAGATTTCCCAACTTAATCCAGTCAAACCAAATCTAAATAATAGCCATTAGCCCAGTAACTGGTTCATCTTTTAAAGTCAGTGAAAATACCAAACAGTGGATTCATTCACCGAAAAGAACAACCAAAGAAGCTATACAATCAAAGAATAATATCACTAAATCTTAGGCAGACCATACTGATTCTTGTGAAACCACTATCATAACTGAAGACAATTATGTTTATGAGAAACAGCAGTTATAGGAGAAGTCCAATATCTCAGTAATTTTCAATGTTGTATTTACACTTAAACATGGTTGCATATGCAAAATCTTTCACAAATACTTACATGATGGCATACGTTTGTGTCATTTACTATTCCAGTCATAACTGCAAAGTTACACATGTTGAAAACTTGAAACATTTAAAGTCCATACTGACTTAAAGGAAATGTATCATCATGCTTGTGACTGTTCCTATTGGTGTTCATCCCTGCCCACGGCGAATGTACAAAGTGTGCTGTTTCTTCTTTCTCATTTCTCGCACTCCTCCTTTGAAAATAGCAATCTGACGGCCTGGTGAAAGAAAAATACAATTTTGAAATTATCTTGGAACTACATGAAAAATAAGAGATTAAATGCTGAAAGTTTGAAGGATTTCAGAAGGCAGGCCTTTTGGTGAAGTGGTTGTGAGATGAATGAAAGGTAACTATGCTGGTCATTAGCTTTAGTAATATTTACATGTATCTTCATGAAAAAAAGGGCCTACCACAACAACAACAAAAATGAAAATGATAAGTGGATAATTAAGATGGATTAACTGTATGTTGGGTATGAAATCTGAGAAGAAAGCAGAGTTGGGAATAGAGAAATTTAAGGAAAAAACAAGTTCATCTACCTCAACTGATCAGACAAAGCTGTCTGAGACAATGGTCCATGGACCTAAATACACCCTTCATAATTTGGCTGGTCTGATACATTAAGTGGATATCTATATAGATGATTATGGTACTTTTGCAGTAGTTGGTCTATAATGTTTCCAATGCTTGTCACAGTAAAAAAGATGGGATTTTCTTACTGTACCAATGGGATCACTAGATTTTAGTGATGATATCATGATATCATACAAATCTTCCAAACCTGTCAAGACAGTAGGAAATTATCATTGAGTGTACAGTGGAAGCCAGGCCTTCCAAGATTAGCCCCATGTACATTATCATTTTTGTTTCATGAATGCACTCCAGAGAGTGCAGCCTTTGTGCATTCGGCCCTTCTATAGAGTTTCAACTTCAGACAAATTCCATTCAAGCTATGAAAGTTTTTTTGACATTTTCTAGCTTGGCTATTTCATCTAAAGTTAATAATCACTGTAACTGTATAAACAATTTATGTATGAGAAATACGAATGCTTTTAAGAATGACATCACTGGGTTTGCTTGCTACCCCATGTTGAAGGTTTGCAAAATCCAGCCTCGTATTTTCTTGTAAACTGGAAACAGTTGCTTTCTTACACATGATGAAAGTAACATTACAAGACATGATTGCTCATACAACTTTTAAATTTTTCTTCTGATAATGTTCAATTGTGTCTAGTACCGGTAGTTTTATGCTGGTTAGATAGGTTTTCCTGTATTGCAATTGGGTAATTGAAACTTATCGTCATTAAACAGCATATTGTTTTCACAGGCTTAATGGAAAATTTTGGCTGCTGTTGGTTTGTAGTTTTTCAGTCTTCCAAGACATTCTTCTGATGTTCTGCCACTCCATGGATTCATATTGTATCATAGATAATTTACTGTTTGTTTCTCCCTACCATATTTACTTACTGCTGAAATTAAATTTGTACCTCATTTAAGCTGTGATTGAAATCGTAACATTATGTTTTAAGCTTTCAGCTTCAGTGAAAAATCATATCCAAAGTATCATGCTTTATAGTTGGTTTTGTTATATGCTAACTAAGAGTAAGCGTGTCATATAGCCAGAAAAAGTCCCCTTTTGTGCATCGGTTCATCAATTCTCCTTCATGGGAAGTACTCATTACCATGTTTCCCATTCATTTCCATATAAGTGTGGAACGATGAAATCTACAAGAATGATTAACATATCTGGACTGCATTTCCAAGATTATCATGGGAAGATTTTTATAACTAATGCTTCTACTGCATCATCAGTCAGTTTCAACAATTTAGTCTTATAAACTGACTCTTTAACATAAAACCATACTTCTACATACAACCCAACATCCCACATCCTTCTTATAATTTCACACCTATATAGGCTGTAATTTGGAATCCATAGCTTACTCTCATATACATTTACTGTGAAGGCTGTTAACAGTGTTAACCACAGCCATTTTCAGATCAGAAAATGTTAGAGGTTTTGTCTGTGCCACCACATTTTAATTCTGATAAGCCACATCTAATACCAGTGCAAAAATAACTGAAAAAGTGACATACCTGTCCATGTCCACTGATTAATCAGAACAAATGCCATACACTCAGGAAACTGTGAGCATAACCATGCTCCTTCCTCTGGTGATGACACAGACTGCACACATCCCGTCCTGACTGTTCTTAGGCAAGAGAAGTCTGCTTCATCAATAGTGTAACCATGGTAGACAATAAAATCTGAGAGAAAAATGGAAAGCAGAATGACAAGATGGCATCTCTGGACACTGATAAGAAAAAAATTCAAACCACACAGTCCTGCAAGTACAGCTACATGCTACCTTTTCGTACTTTCCTAATTCTGAATTTCTTGGGAATTACAGAAGCACTCCTTACTTTTTCAAAGTCTGACTTCTAAAAATGCTACCAGATGATTACTGCTTCATTTATGATGGCAAATGCTTTGAGATTGGATACTCAACCTTAAAAAAATGAGAAGCTATGTTGTATTGAACAAAATACATGGAGGATATTTTTCCATACATCAAACTGATCTGATCATTGGGAAAGTGCATGTTATACTTGATGGTCTGAATGAAAACATTATTCACATGCTTACTACAAGGGATATCATAGTAACTGGAGTAATTCAGTTATATTAGTTTTATGTGATTTCTAAAAACAAAACCATAAAGGGAATGCTGGCCATAAATTTTTTTTGATGAATTGGTTAAACTTTGCACACAAAAGAACTTGAATTTCAGAAATGGGTTTGAATAATGTTACTTTTCTAAACCTAGGCTGAGTATTCAGGGCACAATAGCTCTATGATTCCTTGTCCACAAAAATCTGTATGTAAGATTACAAAAATAAGCTTTCATAAAATTCATTTTTGTGGTGATCTCCAATACTGCTACTAGCAGCACTCAATCACTTAGCCTCTGAAACAATGTTCACTCAATCACTTAGCCTTTGAAACAATGTTGATGAAGACTTGCTAGGTTGAAAAGTATCTCAACAGGTGGTGCCAACTCATTTTCAAGCTTTATTATCCTCTTACTTTAATAGTGGCTTTATCCAAACAGAGTAACCACAAGAAAGGTGGTTTGGAAGACACATACTCAGTTTGATATGCCTGGACTCTGAAAAGAATGAGTATGAGTAGAAGCAAAGGATTTGTCACATTCATTCCCTAATTTTGACTTCGCTTCTCATATGTTTCCACAATCAAACTGTTGACCCAAATAGTGCTTCGTATTCTTGGGTTTCACAAAATTATTCAGATTTTCATTTCATTTTTCATTTTGTTAATTGTTCTTGTTCCTTAATTCTTCTTTTAACTGTTCAACACACAGATTAATTTCCTTACTTAGATATCCCATGTTCCTATATTCTCATTCCTTGTAGTGCAAACAGTATAACTAACCCAGCAGCTGGCTGGTATGCCCTTTGAAAGTGTAATGAATGATCAGTAAATAAATTTTCTAGAATATCCCACAAACAAAATCCTATTTTGAACATGGGAAACTACATTCATAACCAAGATAAAACTTGTCATCTAATCTAGACTGTATAGAAATTAAAGAATATATATTTTATCTGTATCTCTGATGCCTATACCCTCTGGGAACCCCCTCAAGTTGGTGGCCATGGCAAAAGTCTCCATTACTGGTGAACACCAGAACTGCTTCTTGGCCTTTAGTGCCTCACACAAAAGAACAGGCCACTGGCAGAGTGTGTCTCCCACAGTGTTTCCAGAGGCTCCTGCCCAATGTTCCAGCCCACTACTTCTACCTAATTCTCTGCCTAATGTTCCTACCTACTATTACAAACCATTGCTACTACCATTTTCCCAAAAGGCAGGGCTTATGCATAGCACAGCACTCATGCAGGATAACTGAAGTTACAAATAATGAGTTGTGAGAGATAGGTGTTGTCAAGTGTCATGTGGGACAAGGAGGGATTGTATAAATACTCTTTATCAAAAACTTACTTTGGATAGTATCCTTTTCAGCAGCAGACAAATATGCACCAGATGAATAATTCCTCACCAAGGACTGGATCTCATGGTGCACAGCCTCAGAATCTAATAATCCACGTGACTGCAGATTCACAATATGTAGACAAGCACTCTCTAAGGCTGCTGGCCCTCCATATGGAATCAACAAACGCATAAAATGCTGGCTGGCATGGATGGCATTCAGGTGACTATTGAAACCCTTGCAGACTTCCATCACACATGTCACTACATGAAAGCAGTAAAATTTTGATTAAGGTAGTGAATTATCAAAATTTATATGGTTTCATATGTAAAGTTCAAGAGCAGGAAAAGTAGTTCTAATGAAGATGGAGCTTTATTTCAATGCTGTGACTGATAGCTAAAGAAATTTTTGAAAGCTCTGATTAAGTTAGAAATTGAAAGCTCTGATTAAGTTAGAAATGGAAAGCTCTGATTAAGTTTGAATGTATTTTAAACCACATTAGAGCAGATGAGTACCCTAAAAATAAAATGCTGCACTTACAGTTTATCAGAATATTCTCTTTGACACCATCTTTTATGGCACAGTCCTGGTCAGTGGTACATGGGTGATCTCCAATTACTACATCATCAACATCAGATAGTTTAAGTGATCCACCTGAGATGACAAATTGCTCTCGTCTGAAATCCTTCATGAGAAGTGTCCCAAGAGGTGACTGTGCCAGGTGGTAAAGAATTCTTCCAATATCAGAGGCCAACTGAAAAATGAAAATAAAAAATACTTCTTTCCCTATGTAATATTCAGAAGTTCCAGGATGGAACAGGCATCAGAGATATATAGACAGAGATAATACCATGAAGACTACTTAAGTTTCATTAACTTTTGCTCATTCTTCTGCATAATCTGCAACATACCTATTCCCTTGGACAGACATAGTTGCTTACAAAGGCAAAACTTCCTGTCAAAGTATGCTGCAAATATAAAAGCAGCTAAACACTTAATAATGTTAAAAGAAACTTCATTGGAGAAATGCTTACAACATTCAAGCTTTTCAAGCAGTTTCAAAGCAGTTCTTTCAAACATGGAGGAACTGAGCAGCTAAAGGACTTAATATAAAATAAGCAACAAAGGTCTGAGATGTTAATGTATGCTTGTATAGAAAAAAGTTGGATAAAAAGAACAAGCTATGTGGAAAAACAGTAAATATCAAGAGCAGTGAAAAACTCAGGACATTGTATGACAGAAAAGAGAGGTTAAGAGGTTTAGCCCTGCAGGCGTAAACCTTCCTTCTCATATGCACACACACAGACATGAATGCATATTTACTTCATACACAGTAACACAGAATCAGTGTCTTAAACATTCTGAGGTTCTTTTCTTTGATAATTTCCACAGTCCTATATTACTGATAGTGTGCTACATAGGCTCACTCTCTGCATCAAACCAAAATGTTTCCTTTTTCTTTCTTTCAAACTATTCGCCATTTCCCGCATTAGCGAGGTAGCGTTGAGAACAGAGGACTGGACCTTTAAGGGAATATCCTCACCTGGCCCCCTTCTCTGTTCCTTCTTTTGGAAAATTAAAAAAAATGAGAGGGGAGGATTTCCAGCCACCCGCTCCCTCCCCTTTTAGTCGCCTTCTTACAACATGCAAGGAATACATGGGAAGCATTCTTTCTCCCCTACATGAATTTATTGTTTCATTATACTTTTACTTGGCTCTTTTTTCTGTCTTCCTTAATTTTTACTTGGCTCTTTTTTCTGTCTTCCTTAATTTTTACTTGATCCCTTTTATATACTTGCCAGGGCAACTCACTTTTCTTTTTACACACTAGCCTCCACTTTGCATGTCAAAACAATGCATACAATTATTCAACAATCATTCTGAGCATTGGTGGTGAGCCTAAAGGAATAAAGACAGTCTGAAAGTGATGTGTTTGAGAAAGATTTTACTTTTACTACACTATTCTGAAAGCAGAAAAAGACATGATACATAGTACGGATGTAGTGATAATTTTGGAGCGACATAAACATATGGTGGAATGTAATACATAAGAAGAATATTTTATGTTGGTCAGCTTTAGTCAGAAGCATATAAAATTTCAAAGGATAAGGAAGCTAACAAGCAAAAATGGATGTAACAGACTGCAAGGCCAAAGGGAGAAAATAACCCTTTACATATAGAAAATACATGCTTAAGGCTGACTTAATGAATCTAGTTTTCAGTGGAATCCAAAAGCTTTTAAAAAAAGACCACACCAATATGGTATCTCAAACCATGTTAAAAACTACTAACCTACCAACCTTATTTTGGGGGAGATGGCAACTGTAATTCTTTACCCCTCATAGGTATTACAAAACTCACCTGCAGTCTTTCCTCAAAGTTCATCTGGAGGACTTCAATCACATTAACTGGATGTCCCAGTTCTGTGATCATAGCCACAACACCAGCCACTGGGGGACCAGGAGAGTAATCCACACCAGGCACACATTCCCCAAACACCTGATAAAAGGTTTAGATTTATCATTCTACATTCTCTATGAACCATTTAGCAATTCATCAATGTATCTGTAAAACATTAAAAAGGACTGTAAAAAGTAACTGCAAGTTGACAATAAATTAATGAGATTATGTTTGCAGTGTCCACTCGGGAAATGACCTTGTGGTTCAGCCAACAATAGCCCATATCAAGTTATTATTAAATAACACTAGGATCCCTTCTCTATGGGTTCCTGCAGCTTCACAGCTGCATTGCAATCAGTTGCAAGGGAAAGATGGACTCCTTTGGAGTGAGAAGTTCTTTGATGATACAACCTCCCCAAAGGTGACTTTTCACTTGTAACAAAATCAGAAGCAAGTGGAGTCTGGTAACACCATCCATATTCAATCACACAACAAAGAATAGTGTCTGGGAGGAAATCATGTTACCTACCTCACGTAGAACTTGATAATTCCTTGCCCATCATTTATCATACCTCTCACATGTACTGAACAGTAATTCATTTCATTCAAAAACTGTCAAGGATTTTGAATCCACCCCAAAATGCTTAGCTACTAACCAAAATCAGTTACAAGTTATATTCAAAATCTTGTTTCCTCATCTTCCTATGCATGGCTGTTGCATGGCCTCATTTCAATGCCAAACTCATATTCCTAGAAAAAATTAATGGTTTGATACTTTTACTGCACTTAATCATTTACTGTAAATGGAAAAACTTGAGAAATGTTAGTGAATGTCAACTTGCATGTTCAAGATTCGCCTTACCTGTAGATAATGATTTTCCTAAACCAGGGATGGTAAAGGCTTAAAACTTTTTGTAAAACGTTTCCCCCAGAAATAGATGTGTACTGAGTTAGGATGAAAAAATCAACTGCACACTGAGAGGACTAACACATCTAATAGGCAGGAAAAAGGTCAGTGAAGAAGTGATTGTTCAGTATGGTTCAACACTGATGGAATACATCATCCATCTCTGCTATATAGAGATTATCATAATCAATTACCTGAAGCACAATCACTAAGAAGAAGGTAGTGTTATGGGATGTGAAGGAGGGCACTGGATGTAAACGAGTAAATTCTTTCATGTTTGAGAGAAGAGAACAGTTTATATGATATCAGTATTCAGGGATGAAACTGCAAGTTTTAAAGGAGTCTAGGCATTTAGAAACATTGTTTACTGAGGATGACAGTAGCGTTACAAAAACTGAAGTAAAGTATGGAAGATAGAAAAAAGCACTTTGAGAGCCCTAGCAAACACAAGTTAATAAAAGAAAAGCACAAAATGAATGACAAGACCACATTATAGAATTTGTTTTTAATCAAATGAATTCATAAGAAGCTAGTTTTCAAGAAACAGCAAAATGAGAGTTACAGTCAAAAATAACGTGGATAACAAATAAAGCAGAGAAACAAGAAACAAGCTATGTGATGAAATAATAGGAAAGTTGGATATATGAAAGCCTATCAAAACAGTCAGACCGAGAAATATAGACAATCTACTAGTCTGAGGCCTAAGCTGTAAGGTGCAGGCTCTTAAATACTGTAATCATGACTAACAAAAATCAGTAAATTTCACATAATAGATAAGGTACAGAGACAAGAAACATATGCTATGTGAGGATATAATAAGAAAGAGGGATATATGAAAGCCTCTCAAGACAGTCAGACTGTGAATATAGACCGTCTACTAGTCTGAGGCCTAAGCTGCCAGAGGCAGCTTAGGCCTCAGACTAGTAGACTTATCCAGATAATACCCTGAATTACTAAATCATGTCATAAAGGTGTGACCATAACTAGATATGAGTAAAAACTATAACATTACTTTGATGACATTATTGTGGGAGAGTTCTCTTAACAAGAGAGACTCCTTTATGATCTTGGCAGCACACTGCTTATAACAGATGCTCACTGTCTCATGGCACTCAGTCATGTCGTGTCCTGAAGTATGCACAGTCTTAACAGCTAACCATGTTTTGCCATACTCTCCTCTGAAAAGAAAAAAGTTGCAGATATATATATGCAGCTAGAAAATAAGTCATCATGCTTATGCATATTTTGAAACGACCACAAACCAATTTAGTCATCATGTGCATAGGCAGTACATTTATGAGTGAAAATTTATTTCTGCTGTTATACATGTGATCGACAAGTTTCCTACTTCCACCAAAATCTATTCTAATGCAAATTTCACTTAAACTTGGAACAACTTAACAATGTAAAATGTAAAGTTAACTTTGCAAGTTTGTTCAGCAACTCACCTATAAACAGCCTTTGTCCATCCAGAGCCAATGATGCTAAGGTTGGTGATGCTGGGAAGATCAGCACAATTAAGCAGTCGCCCACTATGTGGATCCCAATCTAAGATGTGATATAAACATTAGTATGTAATGGTTGATAAGGCAGCACACGACAGTGAGTTGCATAAAAACTTAACAATTTATACAAACGTAAATTATAACTTGTTACTCTTTGTAATCACAAACATAAAACGAATGAGAGATGTAGACATTAATAGTGCACTTGTAATCATAAGATAATATACGTAAACTTCCTCCACATCACAGTAACGTTACTTAGCATTAAGACATCAGTAAGTTAAATAGGAAAACATATTTAACCCTGTCACTGCAGGTGGTGGTGGGGAGTTAATACCACTTCCTTCAGTTCAAACAGGGTGCGGAGGGGGAAGGACAAAAAGTAAATTTTGAAATTTGAGAAATCTATTTCCCTTTGAGGTAGTATCCTGCTGCAAGCATGAGGTATTCTCTCTAGAAATAACTTGGTCAGGACCTTCTTAAACCATCTTGTCTTTCCGGTGTGATAATGAGTATTATATTTGACTGAATGATACCATTTCAGATGACAAAGGTTATGTGTATCAAATGTATGGTTAACATTAAAATTGGTAATACACTTATGAAACATCAATAGAACTTGTTAAAAATTGGTGATACACTTATGAAACATCAACAGAACTTGTTAAAAATTGGTAATACACTTAGGAAACATCAATAGAACTTGTTAAAAAAAAATCCATTCATAGATCGATCTTTCCCAAGCATTTCCATGTTAAGCACAACGATTCTTTTTTAAAAGCTAGTGTCAGTATGGAGCTAAAACAATTTCACCTTTGTGTGATAGTACAGTGTACGATGTGTACAGTGGAGTACAATGTGGGGTAATTACACACTGAGGGAGGCCGAGGTCGACCGAGGTCGTGATGCAGAGGAACTAACCTTCAGCAAGTTGGGAGGGTCGGGGAATGTGGGCCGCTGGTGTCCCACTCCTCAGCTGGTAACCAGTGATGAACATGAGCACCAGGGCCATGTTAGCAAGCAGACATAGGCACAGGTACGCTGTCATGTACACACTCAAGCGGGACACTCGTGCCATCTTGGAAAAGGAGGGGAAAAATAGATGGGTCATCCTTCCATACCCGAGGTTGGACCCATCATCGCCAACTTGGCGGAGGGTTGATTTAGCGATGGACATGTTCGTCGCGGTACTTGTCCTTCAGAAACGTCTTAATTTTTTTTTAATTATAACAAAAAACATTTTCCATGAATGACGAAAAAAGTTTCCAGTTGCTTCAACCCTATGCACGACATCACGTAAATAGCGTATATAAAGTACCCTCCAAAATAACCGATGTAAACACAAGGGACTACGGCGTTATGGCTGAAGATAACGAGGTTCCTGATATTACATATTGATTATAGGAGATCATTATAGGCTGACCTGCCCAACCATACACTACATACACGATATATGTGGCCATATGAAAAAAATACATGCACGTTTGCTTGAATTAGTCTTTTTTTTTCTTTGTCTTTGTGATTATCATCGTCTTGTATGCCTGTGCAGAGATGTCTTGCAAGATTGATCAAACACATCACAAGTGCAGCTCGTCACACCCCAATTTCCCAGCATTTGTTAGGATTGTTGTACTTACTGTGGTATTTAAATAAACTACCAGTCTAAACTGTAACTTTTGTCCAAACATTCCACACTTGTAAACTTTAGTCTCATATATATATATATATATATATATATATATATATATATATATATATATATATATATATATATTTTTTTTTTTTTTTTTTTTTTTTTTTTACTTTGTCGCTGTCTCCCGCGTTTGCGAGGTAGCGCAAGGAAACAGACGAAAGAAATGACCCAACCCCCCCCCATACACATGTACATACACACGAACACACCAAATTAATACTACACTTCCAATGGTTTACCCAGAATTACACATGCCATTTCAATCCACTGCTCCGGTCAACCCCTGTATACCAATCGCTCCAATTACATTATTCATGCCAGGTTTTCCCTCCAATTGTTCAGTTAAACTCCGATCACAATAAATCTATTATCACCTTTTCAAACTCAATTTGGCTCACCTTTTAAATTTCTCACACTTCGAACATAAATATCCTCTTTACAAATCTTTCCTCACATCATCTTTCCCATGTTGCCCAATCAATTTCAAAACACCCTTTTTAACTTGCTCAACACGCCTTTTTAATTTCCACACTTTGTGATTACGTTACGTTACTACGATCAAATCACTCACACACACATGGTCCGTCAAACATCTCATTCGCACAATCCATCCTCCAGCACAACTTAGTCCAATGGGCCGCCTCGCAACCCATACAACATTGGTTGACATATATTCTTCAAACATCCCATTTTGCTTCCGGGATAAGTGTCTGTGACTTCCACACATTTCAAGGCCCCAAAATTTGGCAACCCACGGCAACCACTATCCTACTTCCCGTTCACGTCATCGCAACTGGCGAGAGGTTCCACTCCCAGAATTCAAACACTTCATTCCTCCGCTATCTTCAATTCAAACAACACCCAATTGAATGACCAAGTTCCCTCTTACCCTATACCTTCCTTACTTAAATACCTCAATACATTAACATTACTCTCTTCGAATAACACATTTACCATAATTCATAGACTATGCACCGCCCACCACTTACCATTTCTCACTGAAATCCCTACCACGTTTGTATCATCAGCGAACAACAACTGACTCACTTCCCAAGCTCTCTCATCCCCAACAGACTTCATACTTGCCCCTCTTTCCAAAACTCTTGCATTTACCTCCCTAACAACCCCATCCATAAACAAATTAAACAACCATGGAGACATCACACACCCCTGCCGCAAACCTACTATATATATATATATATATATATTTCCTTTATCCACTTATTCCATACAAGTCCTAGCACCGATGAAAGGCTCTTGTATGTGATTGATGCCTTTACAAAAAAAATAAATGAATGAATGAAAAACATGCAGATATTGTATTGCAGGCAGGACAAATGAAAATGCAGGCGAGAAAAGAAATATGTTGCAATGAGGTAAACAGGTGTAGGCGGAAGGTCTGCCATCTGTGTAGAATGTTTGGATGTATTAAACAATTATAGGGAACTAGTACCCATAATAAAAGAAAAAGATTATAACGTGCTGAGAAGACCATGGGTATTTGCTTAATACAGGTGAAAGTGTGGAGAGTGGGAATTGGATATGAGGCAGACGTCACAGGGAAGGAATTGAGAAGAGCATAATGCACCATAGAATATTAAAAGGTTTGGTTGTAGATGGACTGGTGAATGAGAGATAAAAGGGTAAAAGGCCCATAACCATCTTTTTGACTGATGGTGGAATTCATTCAAGTGGCTGGGGGTTCAGGCAACCCCTGGTGGGGATTCATGGGATTTGAGCTCCAGTAAGGATCCATGGGATTTGAGCTCCAATAATGATCCATTGGAATAGAGACCCTCTTGTGTTCAGGGCCAACTTTCATGTGGGCAACATGTTTCATGACAGAGGAAATTTTCTGTTATTTGACAGAATTTATTTAGGATGTTACTTTTTGTGACTAAATAAGGGATACCAGCCCTATTCTTCTGGGATGTTTCTTTGCAAATTTATCCACAACTCTTTTCCAGCAAATTGGCCTTCATAGGAATTCATCTTACTTGTCCTAGAAGTGCTGATTTCGTTTAAAAAAAAAATAGAGCAAATCCTAGCCAAGATCGTTCTGATCACAGCTCTTTAACATGTTTACCTTCATTTTAAAGAAAGAGGAAGGTCAGTTGCTAGAAAACTATCTGTGTCTCTGATATGTGTTCCCCTCAGAAATTCCCATCTAGGGGAAGGCCATGGAAAGAGTCTTCGCTTATCCCTGTCCTCACATGCCTTCCTTGCATACAAAAAACAGCAACTAACTCACTTCCCAAGACCCCCATCCTGTATAGACTGCAGACCTGCCCCTCTTTCCAAGACCCCTCAAATTCACCTCCCTGACTATCCCATCCATAAACAGATTAAACAGCCATGGTAACATCACACTTCTGCTGCATACCAATTTTCACATGGAACCATTCACCCTTATCCTTCTTGCATACATGCCTTACTCTTGATAAAAACTCCCCATTGTTTCAGGCAGCTATTTCCCTACTCCATATATTTGTAACACCATCACAAAGCATCTCTTTCTCTAGACCCTCAAGTGCCACATACAAATCCTGCTACTACTCTGGGTATCTGTATCCTAAATATTTAAAAGCCAACACCTTACCCACACATCCTTATCCAGTATCAAAGCCACATTGTTCTTCCCAAGTCTGATGCTCTGTAGATGCTAGCACCCTCTGGGTCACCACTCCATACAACTTATACATCAAACTTGTACTTCTGTGGTTCAAACTATTCACTATTGTTCCCTTACCCTTTATATAGTGACAATATATATGTGGCATTCCACCAATCTTCAGGCACCTCTCCTTTAGCCATACATACGTTAAAAATCTTAACCAACCAGAGAACAACACTATCACCTCTTTTGTTGAGAAATTTAACTGCAGTGCCATTATTCATAACATAATAGTGGATTGCTTTAGGTACTTGAGACTGGGAGTGCCAGATGAAGGAAGCTTAAGGGCTCAAGTGAGTCATAAGGTGAAAGAGAGGGATGGGATCCTTGATGCCTTAAGGACTGAATGGAAGGACAGGTCAGCAATTGTTAAGGTATAGATAGACAAAGTACATAAATATACATAGTTTCGTGCTTGTTTTTGCCATTTCCCACCCTATTGGGGGAGTATCAGAAACAGATGACTGAGCCTTTGAGGAAAAATCCATCCTTGGCTTCTTCCACTGTTTCACATTATAGAAAGTAATACTACAAGAAAGGAGAGTTTCTAACCCCTTCCCTATTCATTCTCTTAGTTGCCTTGCACAGTCTTGATAAGGACCTTCTTACTCTAGAGGAGCCCATCATTTCTAACATATACAAGATACATTTATATATCTCTTTATTAAATTCCTTTAATAACATAACAAATATATATTTACATCTCAAGTCACTTTTCAGACATACACTGAAAGCACCACGGTATAAACGTACAGTATTTATATTACAGTCTTCATGATTTTCTTTGGATCATTGCTTCATCATTTAACTTATCATCTAGTAAATGTTAGTAAATATAAAATGAACTTGGGTATTTTCCAACATATCTTTGATCCTTACAAGGGTGCCAAATTATAAGAGGTTATACAGGAGTCACTTATGAAGAAATACAATTCATGTAAAATATATCTTTCCCATTAATTCTAGCTGCATCAATCTTATGACAATGTAAGAAACGACCCAATTCAGATTCATACATGAACTAGATCAGTTCATCAAAAAGAGACTGGAGAAATGAATCCCCGTTAATGATCTTCGTGGTAGCTATGACATAGTCTGGTCCACCTGTTGAAAAGATATCAAAATGCCTTTCATTAGTAATTAAGAATGAGAGGAAGGCAAAGGGTAATGTTTTCATTTAAAGTGACAACCACTCCAAAACGGAATTACCCATGATATGTTTCAATTCTTGCTGCTACTTGTTCAAAAACTGAAAGTTTGAAGACAGTCACATGTTGAAACAAAAAGCACTTGCATTGTCCAATATCCTACCATTAGAACTGATAAAGCCTACCGATTTGAAAAAAATAATATGCGTAGATATTTGTATTTTCCTTATACATATATTTATCACACATTGGAAATTCCATCATTAAGCATTCATGAGTTAAAGCACTTGCTAAAAAGTTACATATTCTTAATTTCATGGAAATCCATGCAACCAAATGCCCCCAAATCTAACCCATTTCTTATCTGCCCAAGGGATACCTATGGTGAAATAATGAAGCTTCTATCATGTACTGCTCTTGACTTATCATGCTAACAAGAATGAGTTCACATACAACTTGGGAGTTGACATTGTCTCTAAACTGTTGCCTGTGGCCCACCTTACTAGAATAGCTAGAGAAACCAACTGTCTGTTAGCAAATATTAGAAATGCATTTAAGGAAATATTCAGCAAGATTTTCACATCTTAAATAAGGCCTGCCTTTTGGCAAAATGGTAGGAGCAATAAACAGAAATCATAGGTAGGAATATTTAGCTAGGAAACATTAAGTAGAAGTAGTAGGTAGAAACATCGGGCAGGAGCATTAAGTAGTAGTTTGTAGGTACATTATGAAGGAGCTTATGCAAACACTGCACAAGAGTTGCCCTCTGCTAGTGGTCTGCTGAGGGTGAGGCACTAAAGGATAGCGAACTGGCACTGAGTTCACTAGTTATGGAGACTCTATTGCCATGTCAACCCCCATGAGGGAGTTCCTGAAGGAAATTGGTGTCAAAGATATAAACGTATGTTTTTTTTCATACTTTTCGCCATTTCCCATGTCAGTGAGGTAGCGTTAAGAACAGAGGACTGAGCCTTTGAGGGAAATCCTCACTTCGACCCCTTCTCTGTTCCTTCTTTTGGAAAATTCAAAATGAAAGGGGAGTATTTCCAGCCCCCTGCTCCCTCCCCTTTTAGTCGCCTTCTATGACACGTAAGGAATACGTGGGAAGTATTCTTTCCCTCCTATCCCCAGAGATAATACTGTATGTATAGGTAAAAAAAAAAAAAAAAAAAAAAAAAAGGCATCAGGAATGCATCTTCATATATGCAGTGGTATAACCTGGTAGAAAGAGGTTTTGCTTAGCCCTCCAATTTCCTCAAATGTATCCTGAGCACTAATCAGGGTATTCATATAAAATGATGAGCAAGGCAAATGCAAAAATATAATTTTCACAAAAAATATAAATGTAGTTGTGAAAGAAAAATACTTAATTATTATCTATTCAATGGAAATGGAATAATGTCCATCTGCTGATTAAACTTTACCTTGATCAACTCGAGATGATAAGAAACGCAGGGCAGCAATCTCTGAGTATGTACAGCCCCCAATGAAAAACACTAAAGCTGTCCCACCTTCTACTCCACTTTGCACAGAGCCTCCGGAACCTCCTAGTTGGGAATTAAAGCCACATTTTACTGAGAAATGCCACAATTTTACAAACTAATGCAATATATCTCCCTCCAAACTGTCACTGCTGAGGAAGATGTGAACAAATATATCTTCAACAAACTCAATGAACCTCAATTCACTTGACCCTAAATAAACAGATCTTTTGTCTTAACAGATGCATTTTCACTTCACCCATGTGATAAACATACAGTTTCTAAATTTTGAACAAACATTTCACTCTAAACAAAGTCATGTTTACTGCATTCTAACCTTCACTACAACCTTGAGATCACTAGCCTTTATCTTAACCCTTATGGGTCAGGTCAAATGCATCTTCAAATACACTCTTGATGCAACTGGTACTACATCCTCACTACATTGTCATGTTCAATTCACCATCAAAACCAACAGCCTATGAACAAAAAAAAAAAAAAAACAGAGAGAAGAAACTGAGCAAAAACATTATTTTCCTTCTACAGAGGAAGACGCAATGACAAAATACAAACAAGATTAAGAATATAACAGTTACTTGACTGTTTATTGTATTCATTGGCAATATGGCAGAGATAATTCATGAAAATGTAGGTGAGAAAAGGAATTAAAAAATGTTTACGAAAAGAATGAATTTTCTGGTAAATAAGCATTTCCATCCCAGCTAATGAAATATGGTGTACCTTTATGGTCATAACTGGTCCACTGTATAAAGGCAATGGGAGTACAATTTATCAATAAGTAGAGAGGAATAATTCATTTTGGCACAGAACACATGATGCAGTAACATAACACTTGAAAAATATCTACGAAAGAATGTAGTGAAACAGCAAAGCTGTAACACTATTGTTAAGAACTGGTATAACAAATCACTAAGTCATCTGCTGGTTCTCACGGATTTTAAAAAAAGAAGTGTATACATGCAAATTTTTTGGTGTTCCTAGGTAATGTCAACAATTTTCCTTTGACTATGCTGAGATAAATGGTCCAAACAGCCCATCACCAGTCTTTAGTGCATTACTGGAAATTTTCAAACCATATTTTAAATACCAGGAAGACCTGTACTCCAATGGCTTGAATAACGATGTCTTGCACTTACAGTAATTTTGAAGTAGGGTATAAGCTTTAATAATATTATCTGAAAATTCTGTCACTAAACAATATACAATTGACAATGCAAACATAGTATGTTAAATCTTCTTTTCATTTGATTTGCTTGAACATTTATAACAAATTATAATACTGCCCTTTCTAGTGGGGTATAAATTCTTAATAGAGGATATCAACCAATTAAAAATACATGAATATATAAATACTTCTCTGCCTAAGGGCACTTGGAAGTTGCTGAGTCTCTGTTAGTGTTGGCCCAGGGAGAAGCTGAAGCACACCGGTGATTGCCCTCCACCCTGGCCCCTGCAGGAACTCCACCAGACGTGCACTCAGTGGCGCATATCTAAAACATTAAAGAAAATTAGATATACTTCCAACGTATTCCCTGCTTGTTGTAGAAGGAAACTAAAAGGGAAGGGAGTGGGACTCTGGAAATCCTCCCCTCCCATTTTTTTACTTTCCCCAAAAAAAAGGAACAGAAAAGGGGGTAAGTGAGGATATTCCCTCTAAGGCTCAGTCCTTTGGTCTTAAAGCTATCTATAGCCCATACCTCGCAACCGTATAATATTGTTGGAACCACTATTCCTTCAAACATACCCATTTTTGCTCTCCAAAATAACTTTCTCACCTTCCACACATTCTTCAATGCTTCCAGAACCTTCGCCCCCCTCCCCCATCCTGTGACTCACCTCCACTTCCATGGTTCCATCTGCTGCCAAATCCACTCTCAGATATCTGAAACACTTCACTTCCTCCAGTTTTTCTCCATTCAAACTTACCTCTCAACTAACTTGTCCCTCTACCCTAGTGAACCTAATATCCTTGCTCTTATTCACATCTACTCTCAGCCTTCTTCTTTCACACATTTTACCAAACTCAGTCACCAACTTCTGCAGTTTCTCATCCGAATCAGCCACCAGCGCTGTATCATCAGCGAACAACTGACTCACTTCCTAAGCCTTCTCATCCACAACGGATTGCATACTTGCCCCCTTTCCAAAACTCTTGCATTCACCTGCCTAACAAACCCCATCCATAAACAAACTAAACAACCATGGAGATATCATGCACCCTTGTCGCAAACCGACATTCACTGGGAACCAGTCACTTTCCTCTCTTCCTACTCGTACACATGCCTTACATCCTCAATAAAAACTTTTCACTGCTTCTAGCAACTTATCTCCCACAACATATACTCTTAATACCTTCTACACAGCATCTCTATTAACTCTATCATATGCCTTCTCCAGATCCATAAATGCTACATACAAATCCATCTGTTTTTCTAAGTATTTCTCACATTCTTCAAAGCAAACACCTGATCCACACATCCTCGACCACTTCTGAAACCACACTGCTCTTCCCCAATCTGATGCTCTATATATGCCTTTACCCTCTCAATCAATGCCCTCCCATATAATTTCCCAGGAATACTCAACAAACTTATACCTCTGTAATTTGAACACTCACCTTTATCCCCCTTTGCCTTTATACAGTGGCGCTATGCATGCATTCCGCCAATCCTCAGGCACTTCAACATGAACCATACATACATTGAATATCCTTACCAACCAGTCAACAACAAAGTTACCCCCATTTTAATATATTCCAATGCAGTACCATCCAAACTCACAGCCCTGCTGGCTTTCATCTTCTGTAAAGCTTTCACTACCTCTTCTCCGTTTACCAAATCATCCTCCCTGACCCTCTCACTTCACACACCACCTCGACCAAAACACCCTATATCTGCCACTCTATCATCACAATTCTACAAACCTTCAAAATACTCACTCCATCTCCTTCTCACTTCCACTACTCATTATTACCTCCCCATATATATTATTTTTATTATTATTTTTTCATACTCTGTCGCTGTCTCCCGCGTCAGTGAGGTAGCGCAAGGAAACAGACAAAAGAATGACCCAACCCCCCTCACACACATGTATATACATACATGTCCACACATGCACATATATATACCTATACATTTCAACGTATACATATATAAGCATGTACATAATTCATACTTGCTGCCTTTATTCATTCTCCTCACCACCCTGCCACACATGAAATGACACACAAACACACACACACACACACACACACACACCCGCATGCGTGCAAGGTAGCACTAGGAAAGACAACAAAGGCCACATTCATTCACACTCAGTCTCTAGCTGTTATGTATACTGCACTAAAACCACAGCTCCCTTTCCACATCCAGGCCCCACAAAACTTTCCATGGTTTACCCCAGATGCTTCACATGCCCTGGTTCAATCCATTGACAGCACGTCGACCCCGGTATGCCACATCGTTTCAATTCACTCTATTCTTTGCATGCCTTTCACCCTCCTGCATGTTCAGGCCCCGATCGCTCAAAATCTTTTTCACTCCATGTTTCCACCTCCAATTTGGTCTCCCACTTCTCCTCTTTCCCGCCACCTCTGACACATATATCCTCTTTGTCAATCTTTCCTCACTCATTCTCTCCATGTGACCAAACCATTTCAAAACACCCTCTTCTGCTCTCTCAACCACACTCTTTTTATCACCACACGTCTCTCTTACCCTTTCATTACTTAATCAAACCACCTCACACCACATATTGTCCTCAAACATCTCATTTCCAACACATCAACCCTCCTCCACACAACTCCATCTATAGCCCATGCCTTGCAACCATATAACATTGTTGGAACCACTATTCCTTCAAACATACCCATTTTTGCTTTCCGAGATAATGTTCTCGCCTTCCACACATTTTTCAACGCTCCCTGAACTTTTGCCCCCCTCCCCCACCCTGTGACTCACTTCTCCTTCCATGGTTCCATCCGCTGCCAAATCTACTCCCAGATATCTAAAACACTTCACTTCCTCCAGTTTTTCTCCATTCAAACTTACCTCCCGATTGACTTGTCCCTCAACCCTACTGTACCTATTAATCTTGCTCTTATTCACATTTACTCTCAGCTTTCTTCTTTCACCCCCTCCCCCCCACATGTGCATGAGGTATTGCTAAGAAAAGACAACAAAGGTCACATTCTTTCACACTCAGTCTCTAGCTGCCATGTGTAATGCACCAAAACCACAGCTCCCTATCTTCATCCAGGCCCCACAGATCTTTCCATGGTTTACCCCAAACGTTTCACATGCCCTAGTACAATCCATCGACAGCATGTTGACCCCAGTATACCAATTTGTTCCGATTCACTCTATTTCTTGCAGGCCTCTCACCCTCCTGCATGTTCAGGCCCCAATTGCTCAAAATCTTTTTCACTCCATCCTTCCACCTCCAATTTGGTCTGCTTCTCCTTGTTCCTTCCATCTCTGATACATATATCCTCTCTGTCTACCTTTCTTTAGTTATTCTCTCCATATGTCAAAACTATTTCAACACACCTTCTGCTCTTTCAACCTCACTTTTTTTATTACCATACATCTCACCCTTTCATTACTTACTTGATCAAACCATCACACACACTGTCCTCAACCATTTCATTTCCAACACAGCCATCTTCCTCTGTACAACCCTATCTATAGCTAAAACTGTTATATGATCAACAATTTACACACAAAATAGTTTTGTAACATTCTTGACAAAGATTTCATTCTACTAAAATAACTGGAAATACCCTAAGACTGACAGTTACTTATATGGAACTTCTTGTGGTACCAATACATATTTTCATAAATGACCAACCCAGAGTGGACGTAGGATATATCCGTGGGATCATGTTCGCTAACATCATCTACTGTGAGCTGCATGGTCTTGCGGATTACTGCATATGTGCTGCGTCCCTGCTGAATGTACAGCAAACCAGATTTCTCTAAGTTCTCCAGGGTGATGAAGTGCTCAAATCCATAGGTATGGATTATATCTCTCTTGTAGTGTTCTAAAACTTTAGGCTTGAAGCCGCTGTTCACTATACACTGGAGACAAATCAACCTTAGCACCTGAACAAAATAAGAAAAATATGAATGTATGCTGACTAACAACCATTGCTGAATATGAAATATGATGGATGACAACAACAGTGATGATAATTTATTTTACTGAGTGCATATACTATTGAATGATAATAATCCTTTTTTAATGAATACTTTTGTTGATGAAGGATGACAGCAATAATTCCCTTTTTGCTATGTTAATGTGACACAACTATGGTATGGACATGTAGACAGAAGAGATGTGGAAAATTATTTAAGAATGAAAGAAAAATATGGTGCTTTCTCTAGATTCATGAATGCCACATTAAATTCTCTCCTTCTCAAAATAATTCCCATTTAACTTCTTTAAAGAACACACCTAGTCCACATGCTCTCTACCTCATCTGAAAATTCATTGTTCTTCTGTGTATGCCACCAATCCTGATCTCAACCACCATTCTCCCATACATATTCCCATGTATATTCAACAAACTACTACCCATCCTCTGTAATTCAAGCATTCACTTTTCTACCATATGCTTTTATATAACATTATCCATGCATTCTTCTAGTCCTCAAGGACCTCATCTTAGACTATACAAATGAAAAAAAGGGCAAATAACCACTCAGTAACACTACCATCCCCTATCTTAAGAAACTCAACTACAATCCCATCCACTCCTACTATTTACCACACTTCATTTAATGCAAGATTTTCACAACTTCCTACCTTTTGGCCAAATCATGATTACAACATAACTTACTGTCTTCAAAGGACCCTTCTGAGCTATGCAGTCTTCTATGAAAGGATTAATCTTATCAGTATCAAGCCCTTTCAAAAATTCTTGTTCCATTTGTAGTGCAGGACGAAAAATGCCTGATGCTATTTGCTCCTGTATTAGCTCAGCTATTGTTGTGTCTGAGGGAAAAATAATTGTCTTCTTATCACCTTCAAAACATTTCCATACCATCAGATGTCTTTTCATAGAATTTTTCCACTGCAGTAAATCTTTGCATTGTCAAATACTCATTAAATGTACAGACTTATCCCCATGGATTGCAGAGAAAGGATACTACCTATTTATCTCCTACATGTCGTGGAAGGTAACTTGAATTTCTGATTTTTCAAGCTGTACATAAAGAAGTGTTTAACCTTACAAGCTAAAAGACATGCTTTAAACAATGAAAAATATTATGCAGAATTATACATCACCCACTTCCATCACTCTGATAATTGTAAAAGAAATTTTGTAGCTGTGTCAATACAATGTACCATAAAGTACACAAATAGAGCTGAATGTCATGTGAGTTGCCACAGTATGTTTCATTACATATTCTACTTACACCACAAAACTGATTAATGATTATTATTATTATCATCAAATAAATCTTCTCTTGCTACAATCAGTGTGACTCAGTGATTATATTTTTAAAACAACAAAATCATAAAAAATTTAAAAGAATATGCCGTCACTGGTATGGCTGGAGGGTGTCTGACTGTAGAGAGAAATTATTGTGTACTGCCAACTTGGCAACTACCTAGGCCCAAAGGGCAGCCTTGAAATAGAGGCATAAAACTTGATGCATAAATCTGCATGTAAAGGAGTCGATTACATCACATAAATATCCATCTGAAGCAGCTATGGGTTTAAAGGGCAGTAATGGAGGGGTGTAAATCCTCCCCTCTCATATTAATTTTCTTCAGATAGGTACAGAAGAAAAAGCTGATTAGGATTTTCCTCAAGGGCTCAGTCATCTGTTCCTAATGTAACCTTAAAAAAAGGAGAACAAAGAAAAACTAATTCAATATTTTCTCCAAAAAAGAGCAAAGATTTTTATATCAGCATAGATACTACCTTCAAATACTTCAAATATGGGATCAAAGTTTATGGTAGAGTTGGCTTGGTATTATACACTGAATTATATATGTAGATGGTTTCTCTTATCATAAGAACATGAACTACAAAAATCCTTCCATTCTTTGCTTTCACACTCCAAATGTTAAAGATGGCAAAAAAAGTTGGCTTTGAAAACTTTTTTCAACCACAATCATCTCATAAGAATGAAACTTACGTGTAGCTACAGACTGTTTGTACACCTCCATCTGTGGTATCTTTTGGACAAACTGCTTTAATTCTCCAACAGTTTTAGCAGCATGGCGCTCTTCATATTGTGCTACCACAGATTTAGCATGTCGTGAAAGTCGTGGCCCTACAGCTGAGAAATTGCAATCCCTGATCTCTGCATAAAGGACTTCTGAAGAGGAGAGCTGCACAGTTTTCGTTTCCACGAATGGTGAGCCATCAGATGAATTAGAATCAGTGCTAGTCTGTGCAAACTTCTCACCAGGTAATTTTACTGCACCTAGGTTGAGAGGGAAATCAATCAGGTTACAATTATTGATTGAGGTTTTTAGATTCTACCTTGCATGCCCTTCAGATACACACACACATGCATACTCTTTTCACACATGCTTCCCTTTCCTGCCTCTATGAACTAGCATCAGAAACTGAGCCTTCAAGGAAAAATCCTTGCTTTGTCCACTCCTCTGTCCCTACTTTTTAGAAAGGCATAATGCAGGGGAAAAGGATTTCCAGCCCCACACTTTCACTTGTCTCATTAGCCTGCTATGGTATGGATACTCATCTTTATCAGTAATTATCATTACTGTTACCATAATTATCATTGTCTTTATTATTAACATAATTATGACATAGGAGATACGTGGGTAATATTCTTTCTCCCCTATCCCCAGGGGTACTCATCATCATCATCATTATTATTATTATCAATTTAATTATAATTATCATTATTATAATTATTATTATCATTACTATCATTATCATTACCAAATATCATCACTGCAGAAGTCTCTTGCTTATACTGAACTTACAAGTGTCACATTCAGACAAAAAAGATTTGCCTTTTGCAACCTAAAATTTTTTTCAGTGTTAGGATTGGGCATAACTAAGATACATTTCAAACAAACAGATAAATATTTCATGCCAAAGAGAAAGTGACATAAAACATTTAAAGCTCATCAAATTACTAACATCAACCAAATAATAAAGCATGGTTGGCATTGAGAATCAGGTAAGAAAAGATGAAATATAAGAAATGTGCTTGTGTCTAGGCAATGAATCTGGGAATGACAATGAAGTACCACATCTCCCTAGCCTAGCTAGAGTGGATGAGTGAAAATGAAACCGTAGTTAATCTGTTTCTGATGCTATCTCACTAAGGGGGTTGGAGCAGTTGTGTATATACAGAAAAACCAGATAGAGCATTATAAAGTTCATGACATCACCTTCAGTTCAGTCCAGTCACCTTCCTCCCTTCCCACTTGCACACATATCTTACTATCTTCATAAAAACTTCACAATATCATGTAGCCTTCTTTTCATGCAATAGGCTTCCAGCACTTTCCACAAAGCATCTCTGTCAACCGTATCGTATGCTTTCTTCAGGTCCATGAATACCACAAATGTCCTCTTTTTCCACATATTTCTTTATAATTTTCAAAGGAAACACCTGTTCCACATATCCCTTCCCATTTCAACAACCAAGTGACTATTCTCCAGTCTCATACTCTGTGTGTACCATCACCCCTTCAATCACCATACTTCTTACTACATACTTTTAACATAGTAATTCAAGTATTCAATTTTCTCCGTCTTGGTTATATATACCAGTCCTGAAGCAACTCAAGTTGGGCCATACATACTTTGAAAATGCTGATTAACCAATCAGCATCATTGTTATCCCCTTTCTTAAGAACCTCAACTGCAATTTGATCCTTTTCGTCTGCTATGTCAGTCTTATTCAACACTACAACAATCCCTCTCTTTTCACCATACTGTTCATCATGGCTCTTTCATTCTGCATACCAACACATACTAGACATCCTTAGGTAAGTATAAGAAATAAAGAATCAAAGGAGAAAATAAGTTGCATAACTCAGAAGGAATCTAATTTTCTTCATAAAATCACATTGGAAATTTTTTGCTCTTTACGCAAGACATTTAGAGCCCTTCAGTAAATTTTATGATACCTACAATTAACAATGCCAAAGAATTGATCTATTAGGCCATCATATGTCAGCTGTGTTGCTAGAGGTGTAATCAGGTCCACAGAGCGATCAATGAGAATCAGCTGATCAATCTGAGGAATTACCTGTGAGACAAGAATCAATGTGAGATTCCTTTCAACAAAAACAGAGTTTGATACTCCACTGTATTCATATTCAAATCTAGATAACTAAAGGAATTGACCAATTGTTAATAAACCCTCTGACTTTAAAAAAAACATGCACAATGTCAGTTTGTACAGATATATATATATATATAGCTTTGAAATCACTAGGCCAACAAACCAAACTTTGACAGCTTCCATCATCCAGCACTTGCAAGGGTACTGGTATTTGGTAAAAAGGTGCTTACGCATCTTAGTGCTATCCAGGCATCCACCTATTATCACAGTCTATTATTTGCCCTTGTTTGAATTGCTAAGTGCAGCTTATTATGCTGAGTAGGTGATCCTGCCTGAACTTTCAGAAACCATCAGTGTATTGTATATGCCCCTCACCAAGCCCCTTGCTTGATGTTCCAAAGTGCAAGGGAAGTTTAGATCCTCCAAGCATATCCTTACCAGCTCTTATAATGGATGAAATGAAAGACCTGCCTCCTGCCTCTCCATAGGCATCAGCCTCATGTCAACTAGATGACACTACTGTTAACTTACCTTCAACTTTAACCAGGCCTAATGCCATCCTAACACTTCAGCCTATTAGATATCACTATCACTATAAACTGTCAACTATCTCCACTGAACACTTTGGAAACAAAAACAAAAAAGGTCTTTGTGATGTACAATACAAAATACTGGGAAATTTTAACTTCACTAGTTAATCCATAATTCATTCCATCTGCTATCAAGTCCTCGTTATGCTAAGTGAAATGTGTTTAAGGGATATGCTGCTCTGTTGTATGGGTGCTGCCAAACATCTGTACATCAGCAGCCACTTCCTGCTTTTTTGAGTATGTAGTGGTAATATCCACGGCAATCACTATTTCTGTCAATAATGCCCTTATAATGGCATTCAAGATTTGGAGATGGATATAGTTGTGCTGGTATGAATGAAAAGGATGCAAGATGGGGAGTTTACATAAAGTGTGTATACAAGTACAATTAAAGGGGTGGATGGAAGAGGAACAACACCTGTAACATGGGGGAAACAGAGCGGAAAAGTACTGGAGGGAAAGAAATACTGGAAGAATGTGTGGAATGGTGTATGTGAGGGAAGCATGTAAGGACAGGAATAAGTGGAGACTCCTTTGCCCCGGCCATCGACTTGATGAGAGTTCCTGGAAGGAATGAGCATCAGATGTAAATGAACAGATAGGATTTCCATCTCCCATGTTCCAGTACCACTTCATCACCTGCAACATCCAGAAGATGCAGGGGTAGTATTCTTTCTCCCCATCCCCTGTGATTATTGTACACATATAAAGATGTCATGTCATTTTTGGGGCTTTGTAAATGCTGTACTTCATAAATAACTAAGAGAGAAAAGAAGCTGATTAATGAGATAATTCATAGAGTAATACCTTATCTATCCAACAATTTGTTTTGAACTTACCTGCGGTTCATTTCCACCCATTTCTCGTCTCATTCGCACCATCAGTTCATACACTTGCTTGGCTGCTGGACCTTTACCATGTATGTTTGGAATAAGGCCAAAGATACCCTGAATTATCATCAGAGCTTGAGCCACCAGGAAGAGACATGTTGGATCACTATCAAGCTGCAAGTCCTGAAAATGATGAACTCATAATGACTTGTATAGAGCTATGTAAATGATAGAATAAAAAAATAATTTATAAGCTTTTTGAAGGGGACTGTCCTCATGTAATGGAATCCATCGATAGCAAGTGGAAGACAGAGGTACTCTGTGGCCCACTATCCAAGTTGGTTTGAAAAATAAGTGACACGACCAAAAAGAAAAGTTTTCAATGACACACCATGTTTTTCATATCGAAATTAAAAAACTCTGCAATGGGCAGAATATCTGTAGACTGCTCCTACACAAAGCCATGGGGTAAAAACGAATGCTGGAATTAGAGGGGTATACATCAGAGGAGTACATCTGGTAAGGAATATGAGAGAGTGGTGATTAAGAGGGTGGGGGCATGCTAAAAGTATCTGACTGGGAGGAGCACTATAGCTCTAGGAAAGGAAGAGGATGTGTGGATCTGATATCTGCTATTTGTGTATTAGATATTTGGAGAAAGCAAGTGCAATGTGTTAGGCATTTATGGATCTGGAGAAAGCATATGACAGAGAGGCATTGTGGATGGTGTTACAAATATATAGAGTAAATGTAAAGTTACTAAATGCAGTGATGAATTTTACCCAGAGAGTAGGCATATGCAAGTATGAAGTGAGGGAGAAGAATAGTTCCCAGTGAAGATCATTCTATGACAAGGATATGTGATATCATCTTGGTTGTTTAATCTGTTTATGGATGGGGTGGTGAGGGGGGTTACATGCAAGGGTCTTTGAGTGAGATTGGTCTTCAGTATACTGAGGGCATGAGGTATGAATCAGTTGATGTTTGCAGATGATAAGGCTCTCGTGGCAGACTCCAGAAAGAAACTCCAGAAGCTGGCGACAGTTTAGAAGAATGTCTGAAATGTGAAAGTTAAGAATAAATATGAACAGAAGTAAGATAATGAGGTGCAGTAGAACCATGAAACTGCATGGCTTGAGTGTAAGTTTGAAATGGAAAAACTTGGAGTGCTTTTAGGTGCCTGCAGCTGAAGTGAGTCATGGTGGATGAGGGGGGTATCATCTTGGGTGAATTAAGGACAACGTGGAAGGAAAGGTTGGTGTCTCTTATGAAAAAAATAGGCATGTTTGAAGATATAGTAATCCCACAATGCTGTATGGGTGCAAATCTCAGGCCATAAATGCAAAGGAAATGAAGGAAGCACCTATGTTGGAAATGAAATGCCTCAAGATGGTATGTGGTGAGTGGCAGGTTGTTTGTGTGAGGAATGACTCTGGAAGAGATGTGTGGTAGTGAGCAGGGTCTGAATGAAAGAGCTAACTAGAGTGTGCTCAAATTTTTCAGTTACATGAAGAGGATAAGCAAAGAAAGACTGACTAAGAGGATCCACATCAGAAGTGGAGGGTGCATGAAGGAGGATAAGACAGAGAAGGATATGGAAAGATGGAGTGTAGAAGGCTCTGAGATATTAGGAACTCAACATTCAGTTGAATGAGAGGCATGCTTGGAATAGAATGATTTGATCAATGTGGTAAACTGGGGCAACATACTATCAATGAGCTGGGACCAGGGTACATGAAGTGGCCAAGGGAAATCAGGAAGCACTATGAGGGGCTTGGTTGAAAGTGGTAGGTGCTGGTTTCAGTACATTATACATCACAGCTTAAGATCAGATGCATGCTAATAAGGCCATTGTTCATGTGTTCCTGATACTACCTTACTATGGGGAGACGGGCAAACAGACTTAAAAAGAGTGACAGCAATGCAAAGACATATCTTTCCAAAGTAAAAACAACTAACCCGATAGCAGAGTGGCAGTTCCATGGATGCTAGGTCACACTCTAATCGAAACAGAAGCAGTGGCAACTCCTTAATAGATGTAAATGTTCCATGCACTCCATGTTCTTGCAGTCGTCGTTCACAAAGCAGAGACATCCTGGGAACTAGCCATAAGTGATAATCCTTCTTTGGGCTTCCTTGAATATCTTCCCTGAAGTGAGAGAACACTCTTTTATTAGAAGTCTTCAATGACCTAACATTTTTAAATAGAAAACAGTAAAAAGGTACAAAGCTCCTTTTACTGTTTTTTACCCACTTACTGTGGCTGTTATAAATGCCTCATGACATTTCACTTTCTGGTCTCTGTGGTTGGGCATATATGAATACACTATTGGAACTGTCAATCTCTACATCAAGATGAAAAATACTTGTACAGCAGTTAATGCTTTTGGTGGTATCCCACACACTCTTACTAGCTGCTACAGCATAATTGTTTTTTTCCATACAATGATTAGCCTATGGTGAGGCCAGAGAAACTTGTATGAGATCTATAACCTCTCATTTTGAAATACTATCCTATAATTTGTGATATGAAACCTACAAACTAACAGACATTAATGATGATAACCATAAGTAATCGTAATTTTCTACAAAAATACTTTCAAAAACACCAAACATCTAACTGCACTTGCCTAATAATATTCATAGAATACCTCACAAGCCTGACAACAGAGAATAGATTATAGGGTGCATTGCACAAGGAAACAATGTTTCATGCAGTGGATCTGTGTATCATTTCATATAAAAAGTTATGTTCTAGTTAGCTGTAATAACATATGAGAAGTTCCTGCACATGTGGTGTATAGTGCGAATTAGGATTGTCACAGTGAAATGTTTAAAGGATGCAAGCACACGAGATTAGTCAGCTAGACACAAGCACTACTGGCAGCTACTATTACACATACATAGATCTCCAGTCTGTATTCCATGGGATAAAACTGAAAAATTCCAGCCAAGAATTATTTTATCTAATGTAATTTTGCTTGGCAATAACTGGGCCTATAATTTTCCATAACTCACAATATTCATTATAATAATATCATACAGGAAACAGATATAAAGAGACAGATAAAGGATGTAGCATAACTGCAACATGTAATGAGAAGTGTTAAGCATAAAGCAAAGCGTAAACTATCATGCAGATTTTTTTATATTCACATGAAAGCGAAATCACATTACTATGTACAAAAAGATTATCCGCTTACATTCTTAATTGATGGTTGATTTGGTCCATCATTTTTGTGTGTGGTCGGGAAAGGAAGATAATATGTGCAACACTGTTTGGTGGAAGTTTACCGGATGCTATATAGAACATCTTGCATACATCGTGAGTCCGCAGGAAAGCATAATCAGCAACATTACTGAAAGGTCCTGCAAGCTTTTCATCCCACACAATAGCCTGTTAAGAGAAAAATTCTTAGAAAAGGGTAACACATGGTGCAGTCAAAAAAAATTTGAAACATCCTATGAAACAAAGATCCAAAGTGCTGTATTATTTGTGGTAATATTTTACTTATGTCCTGCCACATTATTATGTGCTGAAAGAGGATAAAAATCACATGTACAAGAATGTGACTGTTACTAAAGCAGAACTAATGAGATGATGTATAACGTCATTCATTGAACATGAAAGTGATACTCCCACAAAGTGAGCAGGAAAATGAAGCAGAAGGGAACATTTTGCATAAAATAAGTAAAAAAAAATTATAAACCCTATACCTAACTTATCGTAGGACATAAACTCTGTAAGAGCAATAAGCTATGTTATCATAGCATATCAATTAAAAGATGAGGAGTCCTACCTTATTATGGTGAGTGAAGCTAAGCCCTATGGCCTTGCTTCTTTCTTATTAGCTCTAAACTGCAAATTATCATAATCTAAGACCACTTCTGCTTGATGCTGTTAATTGAGCAATCACTTGATGGTCACACAAAAAAAAGAGACAAATTTTCCCTGGCAATATATGCTTACTCTTCACACACTAATATATATGATTACTATTAAACAATACAGGATAATATGTTAAATGCCTCCTTGTCAACTGAGTTTTCTATCAATAAGCAGTGATTCATAAAAAAACGAATCCATCTGTGTAGAATCCATACATACAGAAAATCAAGCGTTGATACCTCTACACAGTAAGTGATGTTATAATCAATTACATCTTCAAAACTTCAAGTGAATTTCTATACTTAGCAGAAGTGGTTTAAAGTTGGGAAGCATAATTTTGAGATTTATCTTTTGAGCTAGGATAGTAAACCTGATAGCAGGTAGGGTTATAATTTGGGGAAATGTAAGATAAAAGTAGTTGATAAAAACTTTTTTGAAATCAACAGAAGCTACCCTTGGGGAAATGTAAGATAAAAGTAAGTTGATAAAAACTTTTTTGAAATCAACAGAAGCTATGAAAACCTCATTCCTCCAAACAACCTACATATCCCCTATTTTCAAAGTCATTCGGAAAGAGCTCATTTTGGTGCCATGTGCCTTCGTTTCCTAGACGTTTGGTTATTGAGTGTTTACAATTGTTTCCTTCACATGTAACCAATGTGGTAGAAAGAACGTGATAGCAATATTATTGGTTCATTTCGACCACAATCCTGAAAAGTATGGTGTAGCTAGTTGGTTTTCATCGGTTCTCT
This sequence comes from Panulirus ornatus, assembly GCF_036320965.1. Lineage (NCBI taxonomy): Eukaryota > Metazoa > Arthropoda > Malacostraca > Decapoda > Palinuridae > Panulirus > Panulirus ornatus. The sequence continues at coordinate 8,639,216 of NC_092286.1, forward strand.
TGCCTCAACTTTATCTTGATCATCAGAGCCGTTTCCCCTTGTATATTTATGATTACAAAGATATGTCACACTCCAAATCCCCCTCCTCCAGGCTAAATTAACTCTGTCAGGTATAAAGCCCACTGAAATGCCTTTTCTCTCAAATCCAAAAAGTTTTATGCTGTGCCACGAAATTGGAAGTTTACAAGTGCAATAATGGTATCAGCAGTATGCACGAAATAAGTCACAGGATAAATTTTTACCTTTTTTCACGCTAACCCAATCAAATATCTAAGTATTAAGTCCATGGCCTATTCTGATGATTTAAGGAAAGGCTATATCTTTATAGAGACACGCATCAAAACTTCCCAGGTATGAACACCCAACCAGGAACATATATTAGAAATTAGGATACTTTACATATGAAGAAGTACCTGAGACACATTGTTTTCCATCGTACCTTTTTGCCAGGAAGGCTCTCCAGTAATTTCACGAGTTCTATTCGTGTAGTCTCTTTAATAAGAGCGAAATCAACCTTACCCCCTGTCATTCTAATGGTTTAGTTTGTTTACAACAATATGTAACAGAGATTCTTCATAGGACTATGGCATCCCACGCTGTAAAAGTGTTCCGATTCTTTTTTACGTTCACGCAAGGCTGGATTAGACACGATCCAATCCCTTAGAGCGTCCCGGTTATGGTGTCTATACAATCGATAGCAGCGTACTTCCCTCCCCACGTAAACTCGTTTTGTGATCAGCTGCGGGATGGGCTAGTTCGCGAGCCTCCGCCCGCTGGAGAAGTCGTGAAATACGGCAATAAGCGCACCAGTTGTGATGAGAGTTCCCTAGGACAGAGACAGCTGTGCTGTGCCAGTGCATTTGACCACTGTTAACACAGTCTGTAGTTATATTTTTTGCCTGAAATAATACACGATCTTTTAGAGTTAGTGGGCGATCCATAAAATTCACCAAGATGTCTATCATCATAGATGGTAAGTACCTAACCATATTTTAAGGATGTTATTATTTTGTAAGAATCTATAACCCCAATTAGATGCAATGAATATCTCCTCTTGATAGCTTTACACTATACTTACGTGACCATTTATTGTTTCAGAAGAGGAGTTTAAAGAGAAACTAATCCGGAACATGAAGAAGGAGGTAAGTGCTACATACAGCTTCGTCATGTTTGGGTTTGACCCTTCCAACCTCAGGCATATGGGGGACGAATTTTAAAGACCCCTTTTTTGGATTTCTTTTCAATTTGACTCTACCTGTTGGAATACACAACTGATCTCTCATGTACCGCGGGGTCTGTGAACCGTGGAGCCTACCCACCCACCCACCCAAAAAATATGATGAGAAAGGGGAAGCATGTCTTTCTCATGGGTTGTCATTATTACAAAGTTGTACAGATAACTGACTTAGGTTAAAGTGACCTAGTTGAAGCTGGACGTATCATGAGGTTGCCTTTGCGTGGTGTAGGATATGAATTTGAAGTTTAGTTCTGTAGGGAGAAGCTGCACATAGAGACGAGGTGATAGGGGAGGAAAAAAGGTGATAAGGGAGGGGAAAAAGGGCACGGTTTGTCTGTATAGGGATGGAACTGTGATTGAATAATCAGTCCAGTGGAAGTCTTGAGTTGAAATTGTGGTGGGATTGGCGATTATCTTAGGGGCACTAAACTGTCTCGCACGGTTTGATATGGAGAGGAAATCATCTGGAGTGACCTTCAGAATTAAGTTGTCAAGAAGAGTTTGCTGATCAGGCATGAAATTTTGTTATGGGTGATGATGATGGGCAGCAAGACTCTACCCTCGATTGTGTGGGAATAATCTCTCGTAAGGGTCAACTTTATTTTTCTGTCGTTTACAGTTAATAGGTTCGAGACAGAAGGGTATGATTGTCTACACGTATATATTTGTGCATTTATCTTTATTATTATTATTATTATTTTTATTATTATCATTATTATTATAGTTTTTCATACATATGCGCCATTACCCGCGTTAGAGAGGTAGCGTTAAGATAGAGTACTGAGAGAGTACTGAACCTTAGAGGGAAAGTCCTCACTTGGCCCACTTTCCTGTTCCTTCTTTTTTTCCATGGAAAAAAAAAGAGGGAAGGATTCCCAGCCCCCGCTTCCTTTTATATATATATATATATATATATATATATATATATATATATATATATATATATATATATATATATATATATATATATATATATGTGTGTGTGTGTGTGTGTGTGTGTGTGTGTGTGTGTTTGTTTTAAGCAGGTACTGGAGAGTGCTTAAGATTTGAGAATTTCAAGACACTACACTTACGAGTTTTTCAAGATTGTTGAAAATGGCGTTGTATGCGAGGGGTGGGTCGTTGGTGAGGTGACACAACGAGGTTGCTCATGCGAAAAGAACAGTAGATGCGTTTTGAGATATGAAGTCTTATAGATGGGCTGCAGGGGAAATCCGTCGAGAAATGACAGAGGTAAGAAAATCACATTAGGGGCGGGACAGGGGAGCTGTAAATCCTCCCCTATTTGTATTTCAATATCCAAAAGTTGGAACAGAAGAAGGAGGCAAGTGAGGAGTCGTCATCCTCCTAGAAGGCTCAGGCTGGCCCCTTTCTCAGCAATTTTCTTGGCGATCCCTCGTTAACGTGGGAATCGGCGAACAAGAATGAAACGCTATGCATTTATTTTATTCATACTTATACAAAAACATCTTTTTTTTTTTTTACGAAAGAGTCTTGGTGTTACCCAGGACCTTTCTAAAGCCTCCTGTAGCTCAAGGCAGCGCTACTTCCAGTTGCAGGGTAACTTTGACTATCTTCACCACGGGTCGGATTCGAAGGAACCCTGGTTAGGTAGGGCGGCGTTTGCTGGCCAACTCAGCCACACGGAGGCCAAAAAAAAAGAAAAAAAAAAAAAAAAAACGTAGCCACCGGTCGCTATCGACGTAAATGTAGACTCCTTTAGAATGAGGAGTTCTTTGATGAGACTATACTCCCAGTAATACAGCTTCGGACCCTTTTATAGGGCTCCTGCAGCTTTAAGGCTGTACTCCTTACAGGAGCAGGGTAATGTGGGCTTTATGTGAGTTGTTGCCGGGCTTTGCTTTAAATAGGGTTACAGCGCGAGTGGAAAATTCCTTCGGCGTAGCCGCATTACTGGAAATACACTCTCATCAACAACTGCCCTACACCAGAGGAGTCCATCATTTCCCAGCTGCTGAAAGTAGCGCAGCCTTGGAGCTTCAGGAGAAATAGTTCCTTGGGTAGTTTATATATATATATATATATATATATATATATATATATATATATATATATATATATACATATATATATTATATTATATAGCGAACGTAACTCTTTATCATTGCATCATGAAACACCGTGGAAGGAGTGAGCGGTGAATGTGAGTGGGGGACGATAATGGCTCTGAGCCAGACTTTACACCCGGAATAATGATCTCACATCCGGAATAATCTGTTTAGCATCGTGCTTTGCGTAATGCGTTAGAGGAATGCTGCTAGGTGCGGTGAACGGCACATACCACAGCTTCTACAGGGATTACGGGGGGGGGGGGGGAAATATACATGTGAAAGTTTTGTTTGCCTGATTATGAAATTGGATTTATTCACATGCAAGAAGAGATATAAACAGACTTCCCTTACTTACTGCGCATGATATTTCGTCACGTATTGATCGTGTTAAAAGTTTTAAGATTATTGCCTCTTTGCCCAGTAATTCAGCTCATGTCAGCCTGTGTTCAAAGGTACGTTTAGTATTGCTGATTACCATCAGAACACAAATCCAGCATCATCGATGAGTATTCCTTCAAGGTCAACGCAGAATATAGCCTTTCTTTCAGGGCTCAAAATCTTGTCTTCTGTAGCCCATAGACTATAACAGACAACTCTTACTTATCACTGAATTTTTTTTGCATTTGATGATATATATATATATATATATATATATATATATATATATATATATATATATATATATATATATATATATATATGTATATTCCTATGAGTCCACGGGAAAATGAAACACGATAAGATCCTAAGTGCACTTTCGTTTAATAATCACATAATCAGGGGAGATACAAGAAAGAAATGTAAGTCATCTTATATACAACGAAGAGACGTAGCTAGGACGCCATTTGGTGTGTGTGTGTGTGTGTATATATATATATATATATATATATATATATATATATATATATATATATATATATATATATATATATATATATTATTACCCCCAGTTTCATTGAAAGAGTTACGTTGCTTCCCAGGACCTTCCTAAAGGCCCCTTACAGACCAAGGCTGATTCTTTTGCAGTGAGATTTCTTCGACGAGACTTTACTGCCGGTGGCGCCCGGTAACTCCAGCATATCCTCGAGCCGATCGCCTCTTGAGCACGACCCATACGACCTCTTGGAAGTGATGGCCAGACCATCATATGCCCGAAGGTCGTACCGTCGAGCTCAAGATGGAAGAAAGAAAAGAAAAAAAAGGAGTAAATCCCTTGCCTCTTCTTGTCAAATGTTGTCAACTTGACCTAAATTTTGCGAAGTACAGTGGAGTCGCAATTGATGAAGAAGCTTCGCTCTTTCTCTGTTCATTTTGTACAATATTCTCAAGTCTCATATCTAACCTGCCTTCGGTCGAAAACCATCTGTCTCTCCAGTTCTTCCCTCGATCATCTCTCTCTAGCCCAACTGTCCTAAGGCAGCTTCCCTCCCTCTCTCTACGCTCTCAGATCTCCAACTTCAGTCATTACCATCGATCCCAATCTCAGGGTGAAATTTGCGACTTATGTAATACATAGATTCCCATTTTACGCCTCGTGGACTTTCAGACTTTCTGACTGCGATTCATTGTGATTCAAGATTTCTCAACTCAAAGTATCTTTGCTGTTATATTTTTTGCGTATGTCTCTTTCCCTCAGTTCCTCTGTGTGCAAGTGTTCGACTGCATCCTTTACTTGCCACGGAGAGTTGCTGTGTTCACGTCCACGCACTTCAGTCCTCCGTCAGGGAATTTCATTGTATAACACAAGGATTGGTTGGGCTCTATCCAGGATGATCCTGGGGGAGCAGAGGCCAAAGCTTATTCCCTCCTTAAATAATCTGGAATGAATAATCCAACACACAACGCGAGCTTCCTGTCGTCTTGACCAGTCTTGCAGTACACTTCCTTTTTACATCTGAGCTGTCTCTACAGGTACACTAATCCTCCTCCCTCCTTAGTGTCTTCCCACCACTGTCTTATTTCTGTCACTTCTGGTTGGGCACGCCCTCCTTCTATTTCCCCTCGAGACGTCAAATTTTGCGTTTTGGAGGAGCCCAGGGGGTCATCCCTCTCCGGCATCTTAATATACGTCTCCTGGGATGAGTATTTCTCAACTTGCTTCCGTGGAATGCCTTCTGTTATGCCTCACGCATAGCAGAAGTTATCTCGGCTGGCGGGGTTGGGAGTGGGTGAGTCCTGCATCCCATCTCCTACTGAATCCTTCTTTTTCCCAATCGTGGTTTTGATCTTTCCCTGCTGAGTTGCTTGTCACTTTCAGGGATGGAGCGTTCATCAAACCCTTCCCTTCCCCCCTTGAAACCCACGCCGTTTTCATTTCAGCTCGGAACTATTGCAAGAGCTTCTCCATCGTAAAGTCAGGAGGCACTACTCCAGTTACGTCACCAACAAGTTCCCGTAATTCAACCTGTCCTCCTCCATTCCGACCTGATCAGTCTATATCTGACTCTCCATCCAACGGATAAAACCGCCATCTTTGGTACCTCATTCTCCTCCGAGTCAACTTTGGATGATTTTGCTTCTTGTCCTTCATTCCCATATCCTCTCTCTCTCTCTCTCTCTCTCTCTCTCTCTCTCTCTCTCTCTCTCTCTCTCTCTCTCTCTCTCTCTCTCTCTTTTTCAGATCTTATTGTCTCCTTATGCAGGAGCTTCCAAGTACTCTCCTAGCTCCAGATGGACGAGACGTATTGTCCACATTACACATCTCCCTAAGTCTTGAAGGAGCATTTCCCTGAACTGGCTAAGAACGTCGCTCACCTGTTTTTGCGTATATTTATAAGCCCAGACTTTGCCTTCCTCTTGGAAGCATCCTTGTTTGCAGCAGCCTATCCCTAGGAAAGGAAACTGCTCTGACCTCTTTAAACTACTGTTCCATTTCTCTCGCTTTTCCTGTCAGCATATTATATGACACTCTGTTTAACTTGCACTTTCTTATACGCTTAAAATTTTCCTGCGCTTCTTTCTGGTCACCTGTCCAGATTTCGCAACTCTCTCTCTCTCTCTCTCTCTCTCTCTCTCTCTCTCTCTCTCTCTCTCTCTCTCTCTCTCTCTTATGTCACTCGCGCGGATGTTTTGGTGACGCAATTGCTGTAGCCCTCGATCAATACAAGGCATTAGACAGTGCGTGACATAGGTCTTTGCTGTCTGAACTCCCTTCGTTTGCTTTTGTGATTATCTCTTGTTATCTGACGCATGGATTCTTCTTCCCCGGCCCCATTCCATTTACAGTAAGTCGTTGATGGGGGCGACTTCTCCAAATTCCTGTCCTATCAACAGTGGTTATTGCTTAGGGATCTGTCCCACCGCCTCTTGTCTCCTCCTCAGTGAATGATCTCTCCTCAACTTCTAACCCCATTCACTGTTATGCTGATGATTCCACTTTACATACTTTAACACACTTTCCCCTCCCCTCCTCCTTATGCTAGTGATGTTTATCTTGTTAAACGTATTCCCTGTCTCATTATGAACTTCTGCAAAATCTTGGATTGGAGAAGCAGTAGCCTAGGAGAATGGGGACGCAGTAGGCTTTAGAATGGGGAAGCAGAGGCCTAGGAGAATGGGGAAGCAGTAGCCTAGGAGAATGGGGAAGCAGTAGCCTAGCTTTAGAAAGGGGAAGCTGTTGGGAAGATATTATTGCCTAGCTTTAGATAGAAAAGGTTGTAGCCTAGCTTTAATGGGGGGAAGTTGTAGCCTAGTAAATATATATGATGGTGCCAAAACCGATTTTTATTTGTAGTTCTATCTGCAAGTTATTCGTTTCCCTTTGTTCAGTTTGAGAACACCACATATGGATAACGTTAGCATATTGGGTATAATCGTATCTTCCACTCTATTCTGGAATCCCCACACTTAATCAACATTGCAAAGTCTATTTGCTTTCCAAATGCTGGGGGATATATATATATATATATATATATATATATATATATATATATATATATATATATATATATATATATATATATAAGTGCCGTAATTATTCTAATCTTCAGGGGTTTTATTCGTTCAAGTATGGATGACGCTCACACATATGGAATGACTCTGCCTGCTTATTTACCAGATTGTAAATCAAAGCCCTCCCGTCTCCTTGCTTTTCTCTCTTCAACCATTCCTTTCTGTACGCTGCATCGTTGTTGCTTGGTATTATTTTGGCCACTGTTCGCGTGAGTAGTCTGCATGTGTCCCCGCCTCAAAGGTTTGGGCCAGAGGTTTATGTCGGACCGTTATATTAGATAACTCCCCCTCGAACAGCCAAGTTGGGGAATTCTCTTCCTCCTCTCGTCTTTCCCAGTTCCTGTTACCTTCCCACCTATAAGAATCAGGTCAACAAACACATGCGGAGCCATGAATTATTTGTCTTCTTATTCTCTCTTTATTTCAATCACTGGAGGTGGACTTTTATTAGGTTTTTGTTTTACACGTACTGTGTTTGTCATTTTATATATATATATATATATATATATATATATATATATATATATATATATATATATATATATATAACATTGGGTAAGCTAATTTTTCGTAAGAAACAACAAACCCAAGAACCGTACCAGTAAACAGAAGCTCACCGCGTAGGCGCCACGATGTTCGCTGAATGTTGTGCCAGACGGATGAATTGTTGGAAATACGAAGCGCCTATCAGAGCAAACGGAATACCTACATCATTTCCCTAATGGAAGAGATAATCGACCTGATCCGCGTAATAGGACAATCAGTCGACCGGAAGGATTTGCGTGGCGAGACAAGCCGTCGGGGTCTGTGGTGTACGAAACGGAACAAGACCAGAGGGAACGACGTGCCTAAGATAGATAAGCTAGGCTTGTAACCCTGATCCTACGCAGTGTCGGCCTGACGTGTGTGTAGCAGGATAGACATTGATGCCTTAGGGCAGGCAGTGGCTTGACTTGGTGTACGGTACGGGAGGAGGAACAAGTCGACCTGAATTTACTGAACCTCTTGCGCTTGAGTACGATCATTAAACACGACGTTACGGTCTTTTAAAACGACGGCACGACCCTTGTGTATGATGGCCTGGTTCCTTTGACCTCTGATCCTTAAGGGTCAGGTTAAATTTAGGCCAGGCCATTGTCGTATCCAATGGTCGTTACGCTGTGCTCAAGAGTCGTTCGTACCTTTGAACTCAGCGGGTTGATGGGTTAATCTACTGGAACTAAAGGTAACAGTCTTATTATTACTAATGGCGACTTTGTCTTTCTTTTGGAAAAGGTTATATGTCTGTTTCGTACCTAAAGCAGGCGGCACCGTGTATCAAGAGTAATTGGTATCGTACGTATAGAGCAACCGTTACCACATCTGATCTGAAACAGCAGGTACCATGCCTTAGCCTACACCATACCTAAACACCAACCTACACCATATTAAAAGTACAGTCGACACCGTTCTTACAACGACTGGATCTTACCTATAACAAATCATATCGCATCTACAACAGCCGGTATCATATCCACAGATCCGGCTCCATAACTAAAATGATCGGCAAAGCGTATCGTAAACTGTACGGACGCGGCCTATCGTAAACTGTACGGACGCGGCCTCCAAAGTGTGGTTAGGGTCAAGGCCGGCTGTAGGAGCTAGTAATACATAAATAGATGTGATAGTGGGGTCAGCCTGTAACAAATAAGTTGATTTAATCCATTATTAAAACAAAATCAGTTGCCCTGGAGTTATTGCAGAGATGAAGACCTGATTTGTTTGACAGAACAAACAGTTCACGTCGTAATCAATATCGTAACATAAACAAACACGTCCGATTTTGGCGATGGTTCAGAAAGTCGAATTGAATAACGTCAAAACTCTGTTTCTCTGTTTTCAAAAATGGGATGATGGTTCAGATAGTCGAACTGAATAACGTCAAAACTTTTTGTGAGTTATATTTTAGAAAAAAAAATCCCTTCACAGAAATAACACGTAAATAAACACGTGAAGCTAAAAATGGTATACGTTAAGTCAGAAATTAAACTCCAATTTTCGTTAACACTAGCACCAATAACACAGTAACCAGAAGCGTTAAGAAAATTCAGTGCCCAGTCGATCACAAATTATGTACATCATACACAAATGAGAAGCACATTATACATGCAAAAGAAACACGCATGCAGATAAACAAAGTATGAAATTATGGCCTACGATATAAATTATACAGAAACCTAGATAGTAATCGTACTAACCTTGGCAAAGTTTGCCCCGTCATGTAACACTGTATTCGGTTCCCTTGTATATATATGTATAGAGAGAGATGATTTTTTTTTTCTTCTTTTGGTTCATTGAGTAGAATAAGCCTGTTGATAACGCTTCCTGGCCACATTTCATGGATGGCTTACGATGTTATTTTGAGCAACCTGATCGTGAACCAAGGTGTGGTGGGATTCGGGTTGAAATGTTTGTCTAAACTTCGTGAGACCCAATTATAATGGATCACTTTGCAGGTATAACACTCACATAGACCCTGCAGAGCTTATTATCTCGGGTGTTTTAATGCTAGCAATTGAATTTAGCCGTTTTATAAAGTCTTTATATAAAGTAATGTTTTATCGCTCGCGTGTAATTTCGTTGATAAGACTGCTGTCATCACTTTTGTTCTTGTAAAGACAAACAATTGAGATGATTAGGTAGTTCGAACATACGGGTGATCGTATCAGTATAACTATCCTAATCGTGTTGGGATAAATATTTAACTCGAACCCCGGCATAACGCGCACTGCAGAGCAAGGGACACTGTTGGTCCAGTGCGTTTTCGAATAGAAATGGTATCGTTTTATTTAAGCAGTGCGTTAGATCTGTTTAGATATAGTTTAAGTAGGTTATTAGTGAGAGAAGAAACCCTAGAACCTGCTCTCCCTTTCCCTTAGGTTGGGAAGAAAATTTTTGTATAAATCACTAATTCGTTCATTCGTTTTTGTTTATATAAACCTGGATGTATTTATTTTGACTTTGCTTACATAACGTACTAAAGAGAAACAATTACAAGGGTGAAACCATCCATATAAGGCTAGTTGGTCAGTTATTTTAACTGTATACAAGTGTGTATCAAACGAACTTCACTCCTGTGTGCGGTTGCCAAATAAACAGAAATTCTCAACTACCTGGATGTGTTTCCACTAATTGGACAGTGAAACTGAGTAAGGGTGGAGGAGGGGGGGATATTTTTAAGAACGTTTGCAGAGAGAAGATACAGGCTTTCATCAATAGTATGACCCAGTGTGTGTGTGAGTACTCCCATAATGTGTGTCTTTGCAAAATAGTTGTTTCATATATATATATATATATATATATATATATATATATATATATATATATATATATATATATATATATATTGATAGATGGATAGATTGATTGGGTTTTAGGCAAATGAATTGCCAGGGTCTATAAAAGCCGTCAGCGTCAAACTACTATATTCACCAACTCTGTGCCTGTTGCGATCGTGTGATATATATATATATATATATATATATATATATATATATATATATATATATATATATATATATATATATATATATATATATATATATCCCTGGGGATAGGGGATGAAGAATACTTCCCACGTATTCCCTGCGTGTCGTAAAAGGCGACTAAAAGGGAAGGGAGCGGGAGGCTGGAAATCCTCCCCTCTCGTTTTTTTTTTTTCTTTTTTCTAATTTTCCAAAAGAAGGAACAGAGGGGGGCCAGGTGAGGATATTCCACAAAGGCCCAGTCCTCTGTTCTTAACGCTACCTCGCTAATGCGGGAAATGGCGGATAGTTTAAAAGAAAGAAAGATATATATATATATATATATATATATATATATATATATATATATATATATATATATATATATATATATATACAATCACAATACTACAAACTTTCCGTTATGACTCAGAACTATAAAATTATATAATTCTTGGAAGATAAAAACAGTGCTTGTTCACGCATTTCTCCCATAATTTAAGATTATTTCCGCCTGATGCAGGGGAAAAAGAAAATCCTGCAGTTGGCTCAAAATGAGGATATTTCTCCCGTGCCTAGGATGCAGTTTTCTCTCTGCCTTATGTTTGTGAGTTGCTGATATTCATTCACTCCACAGACATACTTTCCAGGATCGAACCCGGGACCCCTGCGCAAGAGGAGGGAGCGCTATTAGGGGCGATCATAGCCTAGCGGTAGCGCTCCCGCCTGTTGCGCAGGGGTCCCGGGTTCGATCCTGGGTGTTGGAGGTTTGTATGATATATGTATAGATATGATATATATCCTCGCCACCAAGAGTGCAACAGTTTTCTCATTTATGCCTCTTAAATTGTTCCCTCCTCACGGTCAGACTGCAAAAGTCACTCAAGCACAGTATTTTGCATGCAAATCAATATGCTACGCACGAAATACATTTTTTTTCTTCATTACCAACGAAAATGCCTGTAATCCTTTATGATGCACCGAATTCCAACCGTGTATTCCCCTGGTGCACGCTAATAAATTAGGTAGCAGCGTGAGGCCAAAAAAAAAAAAAGTTATGCCTAATTAAGCATCGACCTAATTACGTAAGAGGGTTTTGAGTTACACAAATGTCAATATTCTCGCCTGGGTTATTATGTAGCGGCGCGAGACAGGCCTAACTCTAAAAGTGTACTTAACTGTGTTCCCCCTCCGTAGGTAATTCGATGACGGAAGTAGATTAGTTATCCAATTGCCAGGAAGTTCGACAGATGATCCCAACGTTGATATTGCTAACGCTGCTAGATCGTACAGAATAGTCTTACCGGTCAAGCAATATCCCATGAAGAGGAGCGTTAATGTCTATCAATGATATTCAGACCCGAATTTTACTTTGGTATTCTCCTTCCCTACACGCAGAAGCACGAGTGTAATATATGAATAAATGAGCAGCTGAGGCAAATGGCATCAATGACCCCACGCTGTGGGGGTTTAAGAAAAATGACACCAAAAGATGACATTACGAGCCGCGTCGGCACAAGGGACTTGGGAGCCTCTTGTTTGTCAAGACAAGAGCATTGAAAACGTGTCACAAATGTTATAGTTCCGGGGAAGACTGCGTCTGGCTGGCTGCAAGTCTGTTTGCCTAATGTTTTCTGGCTTCCCCAGACACGGCTCTGGAATTAAAGTCTTGTCGGGACAAATTATGGAAGTCTGTGTTCTCGTTGGCTAGACATCCCCTCCGCTCCCTTGTGTAGGTAGCGCTTTAATGGAAGTTCCTCCCCCTCAGCCCCCCCCCCCCATCCCTACCTCATCGCCTCAACAACACTCCTCCACACACACATATACGTATATCTGTTTATCCCTTAAGGCTCAGTTCTCTGTTCTTAACGCTGCCTCGCTGACGCGAGAGATGGCGAGTGTGAATGATGATATATATATATATATATATATATATATATATATATATATATATATATATATATATATATATATATATATATATATATAGAGTGCAAAAGTGTTCCTTCATTGTGGAGTAAAACCGTCTCTTCCTTTCCGCTAGAATAGACGCACAAAACAATTG
>NC_092286.1:8657043-8662043 GCF_036320965.1 Panulirus ornatus
CTCATCGCTTCATGTATGTCTTGGCAAAAATGTTTCGTTTTTGCTCGTGAGGTCGGCATCGCTTCGTAGGGAGATGAGGTGGGGGTTGGAGGTATTCTGTCTTCATTAATGGAGACTGGAGGGGACGTGTGCCTGCCTCGTCCACTCTGTGTTGCCTCTGCTTCCTCTCCCACCTGCGATGCCTCGGTGCGCTGACCCCACCAACACACACACACACACACACACACACACACACACACACACACACACACACACACACACACACACGACAGAGCCGCCCAGGAAGCACTCACGCTCTTAATTCTTCCTGCGCGATGATACGACCCTTGAGCATCATTGGTGCGATCCGTGAGTCCGATGGTACGACCTTGAGTACGATGGTACGACCCTTGAACAACGATGGTACGACCCTTGAGTACGATGGAACGACCCTTGAGTACGATGGTACGACCCTTGAGCATATTGGTATGACCCTTGAGCAACGATGGTACGACCCTTGAGCAACGATGGTACGACCCTTGAGTATGATGATACGACACGTGAGTGCGATGGTACGACCCTTGAGTACGATGGTACGACCCTTGAGCACATTGGTACGGCCCTTGAGCAACGATGGTACGACCCATGAGTGCGATGGTACGACCCTTCCCTTTGAGTACGATGACCTGACTGACCTTCATGGTTCAAGTGTCGAAAGGCAAGGTCGTACCGTCGTGCTCAAGGATCGTCACGTCGCGTTCAGAGGGGTCGTATCATCCGTGCTCAAGGGTTGTCACGTCGCGTTCAAAAGGGATATCGTATCATCCGTGATCAAGGATGATACTTGTGGTACCCATGACGTTCATTAAGAAAAAAAAGGTAAGGTATTCTTTTTTTTCTAGAGAGAACTTTGTGTGTGTGTGTGTGTGTGAACGTGTCTCAAAGGACTCCAGCCAAAGTAAGACAGGCGATCTCTCCTTCTTCTTCTCCTTCTTCTCTTCTTCACCAGAGGTTTCCACGCTGGTGGAAATGTATCAAGTCTCTCTCTCCGTCGTGAAAAATATTTAGGCAACTTCAGACTCTAGGTGGGCGAGGATGACGTACATACACAGTGGGTGGTTGTGGTGATGATAATCTTCCTTCCTCCCCAGGTGTAGGACAGCGAGAAAAGGATTCGCATAATTTTTTCGAATTACTTTCCTCATCCTAACGTTATGTTTCTCATCCTTTAACATTCATGTTACGGTTTAGAATCAAGGAGAAGTGGTTGTTGTTGATGATGATAATGGTCAGTCAGATGCATCTGTGTGTATATTTCAGCGATCGTTGTAAGGCCGTATATGTGGTTCGGGAATGATTGAGAAACTTGTAGAGAACACCCACGTCATAGTACCGCTGCGTTGCACATCTGAACTCTTTTGTCTTTTACGGCAGGGGCAATATATATATATATATATATATATATATATATATATATATATATATATATATATATATATATATATATATATATATACCCCGGCTCTCCAGCCATCTCTGAAATTGTGCCATTAAAACTTCGCTTTGTTAAATTCTTCTTCTGATCTTCCCACACATCTCTGTCTTGCCAACTCATCAAAGAGGAAATACTCCCTAATATACTGGATAGCAGAGACAACTCTCGTTGCTCGTTAAGAAAGAAGAAACGAAAAAGTGTCCTAATATATATATATATATATATATATATATATATATATATATATATATATATATATATATATATATATATCTTGGAAAGGATCACAATTTTGCGCATGATCAGGATATTCCTATGAGTCAACGGGGAAAATGAAACACGAAAAGTTCCCAAGTGCACTTTCGTGTAATAATCACATCATCAAAAGGCGTCCTAGTTTCGTCTCTTCGATGTATATCAACTGACTGTTATATTTCTCTATTGTGTCTCCCCTGATGATGTGATTATTACACGAAAGTGCACTTGGAAACTTTTCGTGTTTCATTTTCCCCGTGGACTCATAGGAATATATATATATATATATATATATATATATATATATATATATATATATATATATATATATGTATGTATATATATATATATATATATATATATATATATATATATATATATATATATATAATGATACTGTAATGGTATTTTTCTGTTTGAGGCGTCTGTCTGTCTGTCTGTTAGACGTGCAAGTGCTCCAATGATATTGGTTTTCTGAGGTCAAAGGTCAAGACTGAAGGAGTCAGTAATGACCTGAGATCTGTCTGTTAGACGTGCAAGTGCTCCAATATTGGTTTTCTGAGGTCAAAGGTCAAGACTGAAGGAGTCAGTAATGACCTGAGATGGGTTGGTAGCCACTCTGGTCGAAAGGTAATCTACGTATGATAATCACTGTGTCATTTGGTCAGGTAAACGCACGTAATGCCACCCGGTGTTGTGTGCGTATCGTATTATAGTCGGGAGTGGATGTGTTACCCAGCGATTCATGTCACGCGAGTGAAGAAGAAGAAGAAGAAGAATTACCTTTCTGCACAAGTCCGTTCACGAGCATGGTGGGCGGAGAGTCCACTGTTCTGACCCCCCCCCCCTTCCCCTTATTAACCCAAGGGTCGTACCCTCGTCCCTAGGGGGTCATGCGATCGCGCGCAAGGGTCGTACCGTCGTGCTCATGGGTCATGCCATCGTGTTCAAGCTTGAGGTCGTACCGTCGTGCTCAGTGGTCGTACCGTCGTGCTCAAAGGTCGTACCATCGTGCTCAAGGGTCGCACCGTCGTGCTCAAGGATCGTACCATCGTGCTCAAGGGTCGTACCGTCGTGCTCAAGGATCGTACCGTCGTACTCAAGGATCGTACCATCGTGCTCAAGGATCGTACCATCGTGCTCAAGGATCGTACCGTCGTGCTTAAGGATCGTACCGTCGTGCTCAAGGATCGTACCGTCGTACTCAAGGATCGTACCATCGTGTTCAAGGATCGTACCATCGTGCTCAAGGGTCGTACCGTCGTGCTTAAGGACCGTCGTACTCAAAGGTCGCGCACCGTTGTGCTCAGTCGGGTTTAGGAGGACCATGTGAGGAGGAGGAGGAGGACTGTGTGAGGAGGAGGAGGAGGAGGAGGAGGACCGTGTGAGGAGGAGGGACATAGATGCGTGCATGTGAGAGGTCGTGAGAGCCCGGCTGAACAGTATATCCCAGGGAGAGTGATGGAGGAGGCGCTTGGCTCACGGCCGAGTGCAGGATCTCCACCAAGCTGTTGGAAGGGCCTTCTACCTCCGTTGTTGTGGGTGACGGTGCCCTGCGGCAGGGGAGGGCGTCTAGATGGTGCCGGTGTGTGTGTGTGTGTGTGTGGGGCAACCCCCAGACCTGGAGAGAGAGAGAGAGAGAGAGAGAGAGAGAGAGAGAGAGAGAGAGAGAGAGAGAGAGAGAGAGAGAGAGATCTGAGAGAGAGAGAGAACATATATAATAAAGAATATAAGATATGATAAAGGTCAGGTCAGGTCAATGCCAGGCTATAATTCCCCCCCTCCCCACCTCCAAGGGTCGTGCCGTCAACAACAACAACAACAACAACAACAACACACACACACACACACACACACACACACACACACACACCGCCTGGTGGATGGTGTCGCCAGCCTTTCGCAGTATTCGTTCGCCAGATTAATGGAATCATATATAGAATGTTGGATTTTTTCTTTCTTTTTGTCCTCTCAATATTTTTCTAAGGTGTGTGTGTGTGTGTGTGTGTGTGTGTGTGTGTTGGGGGGGGCTTTGCTGTTGTCCTGGTTGGTTCCTTTGCTGCTTGGTGGAGGAGTTGGGAGCGGCGGGGGAAGAGGTCGTTTTCGTTTTGGACGAAGCAATTACGGAGCTGAATGGTTCTTTATAGAGTTGTGCGGTTCACAAGGAAGTTGTGGGGTTTAATCGGACGGTTGGATGAGATGTTGGTGGAATTGGGTGATGTTTTCACTGTGGAACTGGTTGGCCGGCCGCTTGTGGAGCTGAGGAGGTTTCGTATAAGACTAGAAGGGTTCGTTGTAGAATTGGATGGTGCAACACGGACGGGGTTGAATGATTCTGTCTGGAGCTGGAAAGCTGATTTTGGAGTTGGATGGTTCAGTCTGGAGTTGGATGGTTCAGTCTGGAGTTGGATGGTTCAGTCTGGAGTTGGATGGTTCAGTCTAGAGTTGGATGGATCAGTCTAGAGTTGGATGGATCAGTCTAGAGTTGGATGGTTCAGTTAAGAGTTGGGTGGTTCAGTCAGGAGTTGGACGGTTCACTCAGGAGTTGGACGGTTCAGTTAGGAGTTGGATGGTTCAGTCTGGAGTTGGGTGGCTCAGTCTAGAGTGGGATGGTTCAGTTAGGGGTTGAATGTTTCAGTTAGGAGTTATATGGTTCAGTCTGGCGTTGGATGATTCAGTTCGCAATTCAGCAGTTTTTTTTTTGTTTGTTTTTTATTGTGATACTGTTTCATTTTGGAGTAGCGTGGATCTTTACGGGTTGGGTGGTATATTGCGAGGTAAAATTATTCGTTCTGGAGAAGCTGAGGGGTTCTTTGTGGAATTAAGTAGTTTATCATGGGATTAATTGTTTCATTGGAGGGATTATTTGTTCGTACTGGAGTAGAATGGTTCATTGAGGAGTTGGATGGTTCACTGTGGAGTTAGGTGGTTCGTTTTGGAGGCAACTGGTTCACAGTGCAGTTAAACAGTTCACTAGGCAGATGAGTGCTTCGCCGTAGGGTTGAGTGCTTCACTGTGCAGTTGAGGACTTCACTGAGCATTTAGGAGCTTCACCGTTGAGTGCTTCACTTAGGAGCTGAGTGCTTCACCGGTGGATGATTTGGAATACTGTGGATGTGGATGATTTACTCTGGAGCGATATAGTTTAGAGTGCTTACAGTAGGATGTTCTGCTGTGGAGGTTAAATGGTTCTTCCTTCAGCAGGGTGGTTAAATGGTTCCTCCTTCAGAAGGGTGGTTCAGTGGTTCTTCCTTCAGGAGAGGGCTGGTTC